>NC_088921.1:19005000-19102500 GCF_038396675.1 Hydra vulgaris | reverse complement strand
AGGTTTGCCTGGTATTGATATTTTGTCCAATTGCTACCATTTTATTCAATGAAACTTTATTAGTACAGTAGTAATCTATAATACTTAAATTGATTTCAAAAGCTTTCCCATTAGATGGCGATATATGTGGAACCAGGTTATTTTATTAGCGAGACACATGCTTTGTGGTAGTTGTTTAATGGTGGTATAAATAGGGTTTGTATAGGGTGGTATAAATAATTTTTTTCCTACTCACAAAAGTTTTATCTTCTAGCCCATCCAAACAGAGGCATCATACAATATTTAACTTGTCTCAAGTTTCTTTTTCCCATTGCATCTTCACTCTCTCACATTGCACATTATTCTAATTGGAAACATTGGAGAGATCATCTACTGCTACTAGTTCCAAGTCTTTCAAAGCCACTGATGCTACTGCTGCAGCCAATCTGTCAGAGAGCCCATAACTGTTGCAGGCTCTTGGCAATGCTGACATTTTTGTCAAAATACTGGTGATAGTCAAACAGAGAATTTAACTACCATCATCTTAGTTCTATGTGTTGACATACAATCTTCACTTTAAGAATATGTATCTAATTTGCTCTTATCAGCAGTGTAATATTATGCAAATTAAATATTATGCAAAGCATTAACTGGTTTACTAGAAAAGCTTGTTACACAGACAAACCTTGTGTTTTTTACTGTAGTAGCAGTCGTCCAATGGGCATTTGCATGTTGTGATGTTGAACAGTTTCAAATCGTTTTTAAATTATTTATTCTAAAAAATTATTTATTTAATATCTTTAGTATTTTGTTAAATTAAAAAAAATTTTAAAAATTTTAAAAATTTTTTGTTTAAAAATATAAGCAGTTATAAAAGGCAACCTACTTGAGTTTGGCCACTACTTTTGCCTCATGTGTATGTGATAACAATGATAAAGTATGGATAACCTAAAATTAAAAAAACTTAAGACATTTATTTTTATAATAAAAAACAATAGTAAAGTAGAATAAAAATCTTTGCTTAAAAAACTTTAAAAAACTTAAAAAACCAGCAGTTTAGTATAAAACGCCATTGACAGAAGCTATTCTAGGAAAACAATTTGGGCAGTGGTACCTCCCATGCTGGGGCTTGCCATAAGGAAATTTGGCAGAAACACTGCCATATGTAGGCCTTTTTTTGTGAAAAAATGCCTACATACATGGGCAATTTCAATAATAATTTTGCTGTATATAAAAAAAAAGGTCCTCAATTTCTGAATTTGGGCAGCATCCAAATACATTCAACGCAGTCTAAAAGGGTCTAGAATAGCCCCTGATTAATGACATCATACTGAAATAATAATCTGTAAAGGTTTTAGTACATACATAAACAGAAGGGTTGAGTTCAGACAAGTGCTATCCAGATACAAAAGACATTCATTAACACAAAAAAGTTATGTTTTTTTTCTGGAAAACTGCTTATATTAAAGTCAGCTCACAGTTACACTTCAAACTTGAAATGTTAAAAATAATATCTTTTATATGTGAAACAATTGAGTTTAAAACTGAAATTTTTTTTTAAATAAAATTTATTATTTTTTTGAGACGAAATTTTGAGATAAAGTGCAATTAAATAAAATAACATTTTGGTCAAAACAAATGAAAGTATCAAAACAAATTACATTTAATCAAAAGTATCAAAATACATGGGCTTATGTGATCACTAGGCCTTCAAAGCTGAAGATATCCAGAAATATACAACAATTAATTGTATAATATGTTTCTAGATATCTTGGTTGTTTTTTTTCAATCTTTTTAAATATCTTCAGGTTTTTCTTGGTAGTTTGCAAGTAAAGTTTTAAAAATATATAGAAACTAAAACGTTATCTAAATAATTGGATTCGTTTTAAGTTCTCCTCATTCTGCTCAAATCATTTTATGATGGAATATATTACTGATATTTATAAGAAAATAATGATGATAAAACCAAAGTGATTGCTCGACACAGATAAAGCATACACACACAAATGGAATATATTAATTTTGGCGGCGCAATAAAAACACTCATTAAGCATGCCAAAAATTTTGGAAGAGAGAAAAGTTTTTTTATTGGTCATTAGAGAATTGAACATCATTGTAAGTTACTTTTGAGTAAAAATTCTTCAAAAAACAAGGTGTTGCAACCTAAATCAACAAATTTGCTGAAATTGTTGATTTTGGGTGAAAATTTGTGGGGGAGGGGGGGGGAATGCCGGAAATGTGTCCATTTACTATTACCCTTATAAGGTGCTTGTAGTAATTTGGGGAAGTTTAAATTTGGTACCAAAGGAGGTAAACCTGCTTAATTGCAGGTTTACCTACTTTGGTACCAAATTTAATTACATAACAGTTATGTCCAATTTTCATTACATAACAGTTATGTCATTTCCATCATTATTTTCATTACATAATAGTTATGTCATTAAATATAACAATATTATGTAATCTTTATTTTTTTGATTGTTTTATGGTTTTATTAAAATAGTGATTATCTCATCAATAAAATAAGTATAATAATATCCAATAAATATTACCTTTTAAATTATATAACTAAATATAATTAATTTAGTTATAATCTTTCAACCTAACTTTTGGTAGATAATTAGTAGAGAATTAAAAATAATTAGTAGATAATTAGGCATTTAAAATATGTCTATTAAAACTAATAGCTGTTTGTTCAAGCAATATTTTCTTTATAAACATAACTTTATTTTTATTTTAAACATTGTTTGTGTTCAAGTGTACTTTGCTCATTAGGAATATTGTATTTAAGATTGCTTCTATTTATGTGTTTAGATTATAGCTTTCATTCAGTTCTCTTTCATTCCTTCATTCAGTTTTATATGGATAACAAAATCAATTGTTTGTTTGTAAATGATTATGGAGCTTGTTATAAACAATCATATGCGGTAGTGGTGTAGTGGTAGAGCGCTCGCTTTATAAACGAGAGGTTCCGAGTTCGATCCCCACCATGTCCCTGGTAGCACCGCGCTCAACTTGTTTCTCCGCGCAGCAGCCTTGTTCGTCAAGGTTCGTGTTTTGGAGTTATAGAGTTGAGAGAGGGTTATAACCACAATTAAGTAGCCTCCTTATCTGTAGTGGCCTTCTGGGCCTTGGGGAGGTGAAATAACAAAAAAACAAAAAAAATAAATAAACCCAAGTAAGAAATTAGATTGAAGATATTTACAGGAATGATCATGGAATTATTAGGCAATAATATATACATATATAATAATGACATAAATTACTTGTAAAATAAACAAACTTGAAAGAAGAACAAATTACTAGTAATGCACACACCATTGTGATATGTTAATATTGAGATATGAGAGTAATCAGCTGCTGTAATTTTATGATTGGTACAATACTTGTCTCACATCAAAGAGCCTCAAAAAGTAACCTAAACTTTGTAATGTTCTTTTATAAAGTACAACAATAAAATTACTATTTTTCTATTTTTTTTTATCTTATCGAATTCAACTCATCTTTTACAACCTCTAACTACAATTTATATATAATCACAGAACCATAACAATTCTCATTAAAACCCGTATAAGCACATTAACAATTACACATTAAACCATACAAACATTTTAACAATAATTACTGATTACAAAATACTTAAACTATGAAACACGCAAACGTTACCATGGAATTACAAAAGGATCACAAAAATATTCTTCTTCCTTTTTGTCCACACCTTATTTTGTTGACATCATCTTCCGTTATATTTATGCCATCAGCCATCATTTTTTTTACTACCTTCGTTCTACGTTTTTACGATCTTTGCTCTACAATATTTCTTTCCACGATCTCTGTTTTTACAACCTTTGTTTCAAAATCTCTGTTCTACAATCTCCGATTCACAAATTACTAGCATATGCACACATCATCATGAAATGTTAATAGTGAGATATGAGAGTAATCAGAAAAGTTGTTGTAATCCATTTCTGACTCAGAAAAAAGTGTGTAGAGGTAAAAGTTCATATATTTCCATTTTAATGGGTAATACCATTCTTAATAAGTTGTTTATAAGTTTTTTGTAATAGGATTGGTTCATTTTCATAATAATAGTATAATTAATGTTATTTTATTTGAGTAATATAGTTTTTCTTTTCAGCATCTCTACATGTGATTACAATGAATACTGTGTTAGAAGCAGAAACCGTAGGTTAATATCTTATACCTAGAAAAAAGTTGTGTCCAACCTTTTGAAGTAAAGTTATAAAACGTTTATCAAAAAGTAAAAATAAGAGTGAAAATAATGATAAAGATTTTGATATTGTTAGTTCTTTTAAGAACATTGAAAATAATAGATGAAGATTTTGATAGATGTTAGTGAAACATCCATTCAAAATAAAAAAGAGAGTGTAAATACACACTTTACAGCTGCTGGAGTATCTCCTATTAAGGTCAAAGGATTGCATAAGTCAGGTAATATCAGAGAAAGTAAACGAAAATTGAATTTAAAAAAAGTTTCTGAAACATTACATGTAACAAACTATGTAGCTTAAACTGCACGTAAATTAGCATTAGAAAAAGGTGTTTTAGCCATGTCTAATCTTAAATTAGGAAAAGTTCAACTGGTCAAGTCTTTTTATGAAGATGATCAATATAGCCATATAATGCCTGGTAAAAAAGACTATGTAAGGATAAAGAAAAATGTTCACATGCAAAAATGTTTGCTCTTATGTAATTTAAGCTAACAAAATAACAAAATAAGTAATTTAAAGGAATTGTTTGTTGCTTTCAAAACCATGAACCCAGACATGAAAATAGGGTTTTCAAGGTTTTGCATTTTGCGATCAAAATGGTGTATTACTGCTGGTGCTTCAGTAACACATTCAGTATGCGTCTGTGTTATTCATCAGAATTCAAAACTGCTTTTACATCCTCTTGGTGTGACATACAAAGAACTGTTACCTTATATTGTATGTGACATGATTAATAAAGATTGTATGATGCAGAAATATGAAAGATGCCCAGCAACTATGAATGCATTGGTTGAAAAACTTTATTATTTACTTGGAGAGTTTGAAAATGACGATGAAGTAGAATTTGAACAGTGGACAACAACAGTGGTCAAACTTAACACATAATAAAGAGCCAGTGTCTTAATACATTGAACTAGTATGTAAAAAACTGACCAAACTTGCACCACACTCATATTTAGCTAAGAGTCAAGCATCATACCTGAGATCAAGAAAGGAAGATATGAATGAGTTAAGCATTTATTATTATATATTATCAATTTACAATGTACTTCATCTTGAGATTATCTATTTCAAAAAATAAAGTTTTTTAATCACAAATCTTATTGTATTGTTTCAGATGATATTATGCATGATGTGAACATGGTGTATAAAATTATTGATGTTGTCAGCGATGATATTAAAACAAATCTACCTAACATAAAAAATATTGAATACTTTTCAAATGGGTGTGCAGGTCAATATAAGAATTGCAAAAATATTTTGAATCTTTGTTTCCATTTTGAAGATTTTGATCTTTCTGCTAAATGGAAATTTTTTGCAACTAGTCACTGTAAGCAACCTTGTGATGGGATAGGTGGTACAGTCAAACATTTAGCAACACTAGCAAGCTTGCAAAGAGATATGGAAATCATATTTTATCTCCACAAGCAATGTACAAATATTGCAATAAGAGATTTGAAGGTGTACATTTCGTTTATATATCATTAGAAGATTTAACTTTGGTGAGAAACACTCTTAAGGAACAATTGGATACTGCAAATACTATACCTGGAACACATAGTTACCATTAGTTTGTACCACTTGTTTATCAAAAGGCAAAAAAATATATATTTAATATACCTTTTTTATTATCTTTAAAAAACATGCATAATTTTTATTGATAAACTCGAATAGATTTTTTATTTGTGCGGAATCAAAAATATTTTTGTTTTATTTTGGACTTACAATTTTCCTATAATGCCTTCAATAAAACATGTTTAACAAAATAAGTAAAACGGAATAAATGCATAAATTGCTTTTTTTTCAAGATAGGTGCAAAGCTATGCAATGTTGATGAAGATTTTGCTTTCATTCATGAAGATTTTTCATTTCATTTCACTGCTGTTTAAGTATAAATAAACTATTGCGCAGCAAGGGCTTCTTTCAACCCCTTTTTTTTTTAATGTTTGCATTTTTTTTTTTGATACTTGCTTTTTTTTTTAATTATTTTTTCTTAAAAAAAAAACATTTTACTAATTGATATTCTGTCTGACTTTTGGTGTGAAATTCGGAAAGTCAGACAAGAAAACTTAGTTTAAATAATCATGTTAAAATAAATTTTATCCAAACAGTTTTAATGATACTTAAATGTGCTAGTACAAAAGACAAAATTTTCTCAACTGGACTTTGCATAAAAAAGACAAACATCACAACGCCTACCTTTTTACTAAATACCAACAGATATGTTAAGATTAAATGCTGCAGTGATAGAAGATTTGGCTTTTCTTCAAGATCAAAGAACATTGAGAAGTGCAATGAGTGAAAAGTATTGATATTGAGTAAGACATTGATATAAAACAAAAGGAAAATTAAAACATATGGAAGGTATGAAGAAAAATGTAAAGTTAATGAAAGTTTTAGATTAAATTAGAAAATCAATTTAGATATGGATAAAGTGACCTCTCATGACTCAGATGAATCTGAGGCATCAGGTAAATTCTTAAACTTTAATTCAAAAAGTTTTAAATAACTATTTTTAATAATGGTTTAATCTAAACATTATAAAGTTTAAATCAAACCATTCACTTTATAAAGTCATTAAAACATTTTGTTAGTTAGGTTCTACTTCTATTTATATATATATATATATATATATATATATATATATATATATATATATATATATATATATATATATATATATATATATATATATATATATATATATATATATAAATAAATAAATAAATGTATATTATATATATATATATATATATATATATATATATATATATATATATACATGTATATACTATTTGTAAGCGACCCCTGGTTAACAAATAGTAAGCAACAGGGGCTGATATTTGACTGGGGCCGGGGTCAGGTTTGATTAACCATTGAAATTCATGTAATGTTTATAAGTACATATAGATGAATACCTATATGATATATATATATATATAAATATATATATATATAAATATATATATATATATAAATATATATATATATATATATATATATATATATATATATATATATATATATATATCAGTCGTGGACAGGAAAGGTGTGCGATCGTACTCTATTCCTGACCACGTATTTATTATTTTTTTGCAATAACTTAACCACAGCTTTTTAGCTTTTTGAAAACATTTAAAAAATGCGCTAAATAAAGTAGAAGGTAATAAAGCGAGATATTGCTTTTAAAGATTGTATGCTATAAAAGACATTGATTTAGATTATCGAAAGATATTATTTTGTTAAAAACATTTTTTATGATGAGAATAAATGTTTTTAAAACAATTCGAACAATTACTTTTATAAAAACTACGAAAACAATTTTTTTAATAAACTTTTTAATGAATCCATAAATTTAATTGAATAGTCGAAAACATAACAAAGTTTTTTTTTGTTATACTATGTAAAATGTTTAATAAAATTTGTTGACACAAATGCTTTTAAATAAAGTTTGAAAACGCTATTAAATAAATTGTCATAGAATATTAAATAAAACTTTTATTTATTTCAAAAGTATTTTTTTTAATGATGAATTTTTTTTTTAAACAATTTGTATTTTTAATTTTATAAACAACAACGACAACGAATGTGTTACAATAAACTTTTTTTAAAAACACTTTTTGATAATTTAAATAAAGTTAGTTTTTTATTAAATGATGATTAGATGTAAGTATTTTTTTATTTAAAAGAGTTCGCCTAATATTATAAAAGTATTAAAAAAGATCGAAGTTTTATAGTGCGTTGCGTTGGTTTGAAAAGGTTATTAACTGAAATTTTATGTATTAGGAGAATTTAAAAACAATCTTTTTATTTTTTAATGTTTAATTAAAATTGTTCATATTTTTTTTTTTTTATGTATTCTTTTTTTCATTGATATATAAAAATACATGAATAAATAAAAAATAATCATATAAATAATTTTATTTTGACATTAAAAAAAAAAAAGATTTATTTGCTACTTTCCCGATATAAAAAAAATCAGTTAGAAACTCATCAAACCAACACAATGAGTTATAAACATAAACTCTTATATGTTTCGGACAACATATAAACTCTTATATGTTGTCCGAAAGTTTTTTTCATATTTTGCTGACAAAAAGTAAAAATTAAAATGCAAGACCGGAATTTTTTTTTTTTTATTAATTGATAGACTGCCTGCCCCAACCAAATCCTCAGTCGATGTAGCAGCACTCCCTTGTGAGTCAGGCTAAAAGATAGTAGATGTAGCAGCACTCCGTTGCGAGTAAGACTATTTGTCAGTCGATATAGCAGCACTTCCTTGCGAGTCAGGCTATTTGTCAGTCGATGTAGCAGCACTCCATTGCGAGTCAGGCTATAAGATAGTCGATGTAGCAACACCCCGCGCATGATTTACAGTAAAAAAAACAAAACATTTTATTAAAAAAATTAAAAATAAAAACATTTTATTAAAAAAAATAAAAATAAAAACATTGTTTTTATTGTTAAACATTCAGAATGTTTTAAAAACATTCAGAATGTTTTTAAAAACATTCTGGTCAATTAAATTTGCGGTTTTTTTTTAAAAACGATTATTTTGTAATTAAATTAATGGTTTTTACTTTCTGACAACACGCAAATGTTGGACGAAAGTCAAAAGTAATTAAAAGTGACGTATGTGTTGGCGTAAGAATCATTTTTTTCATTCCGTGCTTCCCAAATGCAACAAACTATATATATATATATATATATATATATATATATATATATATATATATATATATATATATATATATATATATATATATATATATATATATATATATATATATATATATATATATATATATATATATAATTACTACTGTGATCAAAAAGTAAGGTGAATTTTTAATTTAAACTTCCCGCCTTATTCGAATCGTCCAATCTTTTTTATTTTTAAGTTGGTAGGAATGTCATTAACATTTGCACCAAATTACATGTCAAACTCATAATTATTATTTTTTGTTTACGCTTGTTTCTGAAGTACCAAAAGTGCATTCGGCGATTTTCACGATGTCGGTTAACCATTCGAGACCTTGCTGACATGGTTGGAATATCATTTGGGTCGGTGCAAGCGATTTTGAAGGATCATTTGGGCCTCATCAGACTCAAATCACGCTTGGTGCCGAAATTTCTCAATTTCTTTGAAAAAGAGCGTCGCGTTAAAACGTGTGAAGCAATGCTTTCTGACTATCAAGACATCTACAAACAAATTATTACTGGCGATGAGACTTGGGTCTACGCATACGACCCTGAAACAACCGACCAATCGAGTGAGTACCGTGAAAAAGGCGAGCCGAGACCGAAGCAACCACGTCAAAGTCGCTCAAAAATCAAGGTCATGTTGACTGTTTTCTTTGATTATTGTGGTGTCGTGCACTACGAATTCCTTCCAACTGGCCAAACTGTCAACAAGGAATATTATTTAAGCGTTATGCGACGTTTGCGTGAAGCTATTCGTAAAAAGAGACCGGAATTATGGGCCAATAACTCTTGGATTTTGCACCACGATAATGCGCCTTCGCACACAGCACTGGTTCTTCATGAGTTTTTCGCCAAAAACTCTACCCATGTTGCTCCACAACCACCGTACTTGCCCGACTTAGCACCGTGTGACTTCTGGCTGTTCCCAAAGCTCAAGAGACCACTCCGGGGAAATTGTTTTGAGTCCATTGAAGAGATCCAACGTGAATCGGCACGCGCATTGAAGGCTATCCCTACCGAGGACTTTTCGGCATGCTTCGAAGACTGGAAAAAACGTTGGCAAAAGTGCATTGGGGCCGGGGGGGGATTATTTTGAGGGGGACGATACAGATTTCGAAGAATAAATAAAGATTTTTCATTTTATAAAAAAATTCACCTTACTTTTTGATCACAGTAGTATAATGAATTTATTATTGCCCTGTTATTTAAGAAAATTTAGCACTCTATTTGCATAATACACTGACATAATTTATATGCAAATGCATATATATATATATATATATATATATATATATATATATATATATATATATATATATATATATATATATATATATATATATATGTATATAATAAATTAACTTATTATTGCTCTGTTATTTAAGAACATTGAGCACTCTATTTGCAGAATACACTAACATAATTTTAGTATATCATAATTCAGCGTGTGCTTTAATTTTTCAGATAAAAAAAGAAAAAAACGAAGAATAATAAAAGAATGCCCCATGCCAAACTCTTAGTTGATGTAGCAGCACTCCTATGTGGCAGCAGGCTTTAAGATAGTCGGTGAATGTACTGAGGCCCCTGCAACTTCCTGTTTATGTATGATGTCATTTGTGTTCGCCTAATATTGCATTTATATTTGATTTATTATATATAACAGTAATAATGATGTATAATATGAATTGTTATTATTTATATATATTAGTTATATGTATTAACACTATGACCAAATTTATTGAGAACTTTAAATATATATTTTATTTTTATATTATTTCTATAAAAAATTATAAAGCAAGGGTCTTCAAACACAACTATTGTATATAAAATTACTTACAGCCTGGAAATTTGAAACATCATAAAGATCATTAGGACTAAATAAGTTCTTAGGATCAAGCTTAAAAGCATTAGAGCACGCACTCAAAAAAGCTCGTATGTTTCGTAGACACAGAAACTAAAATGAGAAAAATCAAAACAAATTATGAAAAAATACTGTAAAAATTAAAATAAAACCTTTAACTAAAAATTTTTAAAATATATCAAAACTTTTTTATCTGACAAATTCTATTTTTAATGTATAAAAAATATACACACAAAATTAAAAATTGAAAATAACAACACTTTTTTCTTTGTAAATGGCAGGGATGCGGAGTCCCAAAAAGACTCCGGCTTAATATCTCTATTTTTTCCTGGTCTCTGGTGTCCAGAAGCACTGGAAATGTTGGTTAACTTATAATCTGCTATATAAAAAAAACTCATGAAGTTTATTGACTTAAAATATACTGTTTTTAAGACCGGAGTACTGGAGTCCTGTAGTCCTTGCACCATTATACCTAAGGACTCTGGGTTCAAAAAGTGATTGCTTCTCTAACCTAAAAGTCTTAATTTTTTTTACCAATAGTAGTCCATAAGCATTTTTTATATTATTAAAGCTTGTGGATACCAAAAACTAAGAAGAAGTAATCTTTTTGTGAAATTCAAATCTGGAGCCCATTTTGGGACTCCGCATCCCTGGTAAATGGTCAATTTTTCGATTTCACTTGATAAAATTTTTTTTTTTGAATTGTTATTTCTTTAGTGAAATTTTTTGTAATATATATATCAACCATTGGAACTAGAAAAAATGAGGTTGGCAATAAATTGCCAACCTCATTTTTCTAATTCCGAGGGTTGTTAGAGGTCAGCATCAGGTCAGCATTGCTAAATGCCAACCCTAATTCTGAGGGCTGATATATATATATCAAGCCTTCCAGGGAAGCGCGTGCAGTCGCACGCCTTGTTATTCCATGTTTAAAGTAATTTTTTTAGACAAACTAACCATGGCAGTTCGTATCTTTCAACTTATAAAGCATTTCGATAATATGCTGCACTTAAAAAAGCTAAACTTATCTACTAAGAAAAAAAAAACAATCCTGAAAAAAGAAAACAAAATTGCAACGAAATATCAAATTAAATAAACTAGAAAATTTAATAATTAAAAAAAATAAATAATTTTTTTTTTTTTAATAAAATTTTTGTATGGCTTTTGTGTTTTTTTAGAGCCGTTGAAAAAAACATCTTTTATAACGATTTAGCAACAATTGAAAGTTTTGATATGCAATTTATTCATGATTTTTATTAGTCCATATAATTAAGAAACTAATTTGCTGCGTATGCTAGAACTATGAGAAATTTTGTTAATTTTTTTTCTTACGTTTATTTGTTTTCTACGTCTTTTTGTTTTGACATTTTTTTCTCAATACTTATATAATAGGAAAATAAGAAAATAAATTGTTATTTATTTGTAAAATATATATTATTTAATTAATAATTTTTGTAATGACGGAATAAGTTAAACAAAAGAATAACATGGTTTCTTTAATAAATGCATTTACCGCATACGATGCATGTCTAAAATTGTTTCTTTTAATGTTAATACAAATTATTAGAGATAATGAACATAACAATTGCTCTGTTTAAAAAAAATGAATTCAAAATCTTAAAAAAAAGTTTTAAATAGGCTCCTAAACATTTCGTTAAAAAAGTTCAGTAAAGTAACAATGCACTGGCCACAAGCTTTTGGAGCATTGTCAATAACAATAGTTTATCAGAAAATAAACTATCGGGTTTAAATGCACAACTTGGATAATCCTACAAACCTGCAGAATGTGGGTATTAAAAACAACCAAATATTTTATGTTTAAATATTAGTATTAATGACTTGTTAATTTTTTACATAAAAAACTTGTTAAAAAAATTTTTTTCTTCCCACAAATAGCAATTAGTTTTCTTGCATTTCTGTGCATTGATAAAAACAGTAAAGTTTAGCAAAAACATTTGAAAAACAAATTAAAAAAAATTGTATATCAAAAAACATTTTTGTTATATTCGTATCTACTTTGTTCCTAGACTTGTATCAATTTTGGAAGTGGAAAATAACAAACACCCTAAAAATAAGAAAACAAAAACAGTAAAATATTTAGGTGTATTTATAAATATTCTTTTTTTCTTTTTTTTTGAGTATTGCTATTTTATTCTCTTTAGTTCCTTATAGCTTTATTTTGCCGCAATCTCTTAAAATGATTACTATATAAAAATGTGGTCTAAAAAAATTACTTTAGGCTTTGACAAACATGGCCAAGATGCGCTTCCTGGGAAGGCTTGTGTGTGTGTATATATATATATATATATATATATATATATATATATATATATATATATATATATATATATATATATATATATGTGTGTAATAAGCAACTTTTTATCTTTTAAAAACATTAAAAAAAAAAGTGATTATTGAGTTATATATTGTGACGTTAGAATAATAAGATTTCATCTCCCTTTTGTAATTTTGAAAGAATTGAAGAAAATTTGTTATATTTTCTTGAATTATTAAATTAAAAATTGAAATTGTTAAATTAGAAGATTAAAAATTTATTTCTTTAAATTGATTGCTTAAAGCATGCATTTATTCTTTATTAAGTAATATAGATTAGTACACAAACAAATAGCATATTGTGACATAAAAATGATAGAGTTCTATCTCCTATTTTTACTGTTGATTGAATTTGGCTTTCAATTAATTATTATAATATTCTGGTATTTATTAACTTTAATATATTAATCTTTATATTTTTATTTATATACTTCTTAAAATTATTTGTTTTTGTTATTTTCAACTTTATTTAATGAAATTCGAATTAACAATTAATACTAAAAATAAATAATTTTAAAATTTATGAGAATCATTTTAAAACATAAAAACATATTTTATCATTATAAATAATAACAGCTGTAAAAAAGTCAAATCATTAAAAATCGATCATTAAATTCTCACAAAATTACAAAATGGAGATAGAACTCTATTATTCTAAGGTCACGATCTGTAACTGCAGTAACACAAGTAAAAATAATTTAATTAATCTTTTAGGCTTTTAGGATTTTTTAATCTTTTTAGGCTGTTCATCTTAGCTCAGTAAGCAGCTACAATGTACAATGTACAAGAAAGAAATGTCCATAAATGTAAGAAAAAGAGGTGCAAATGATACTGGTTTGTCCAAGAAAGGTGTCCCTGCAAAGACATTTTGTAGTAGAATTGGTGGTCAACTATCATTGAGTTCAACCACAAGTAAAAAACAATCAACAGTAAGGTCTGAAGTTCTACCACAAGAAAAAGTAAATGATTTAATTATCAACTACGTAATAAGTGAATTTCGACCACTAATAACAGTTGAAAAACAATCATTCAAAGATTTAGTCACCCATCTTTCTCCCTCATCCACAGTTATGTCTCGTCCAACTCTTAGAAAAAAACTAGAAAGTAAATTTGAAATTATATTAAAAACAATTAGAGATCATATTCAGAAGTCTGTTTCTATATGTACTACAGCAGACATATGGAACTGTTTAAAAAGGAGCTATATGGGAGTTACAGCTCACTGGATTAGAGAAGATTTATCTAGAATATCTGTTGCGCTTGCCTGCAAATGCTTTAAAGAAAGTCATATGTTCGACGCAATTGCAGAGCAATTTTTTAATATACATTCAGACTTTGGGCTTGATCATCACAATATAGCTTTTACTGTGACCAGGGATGCGGAGTCCAAAAAAGACTCCAGCTTTATATCTCTGCTTTTTCCAAGTCTGTAGTGCCCAGAAGCTCTAAACATGTTTGTTGCCTAATTATCTGCTGTAATAAAAAAATTCATGAGATTTAATGACTTGAAATTTGCTGTTTTTAAGCCTGGAGTCCTGGAGTCCCGGAGTCCTTGCCGCCATTATACCTAAGGACTCCGGGCTCAAAAAACGATTGTTTCTTTAACCTAAAAGTCTTAATTTTTTTCCTATTAGTAGTCCATAAACTTAATTAAATTTTTAGAGCTCCTGGATACCAAAAACTAGGATAAAGTAATCTTTTTGTGACTTTTAAATCTGGAGTCCTTTTTGGGACTCCGCATCCCTGACTGTGACTGACAATGGTTCAAGTTTTGTCAAAGCATTTAATAAATGCCAAGATGATAGCGATTTTGATGATAGTGAAAATGTGATATCATTAGAATCAGAACCACAAAGTTCATCAGATGAAGAAGATACATATGAAGTGGAGATGGTTGATGTTGACACCATTCTGACAAATGAGCAAGAACAAACAAGTAACAACAAATATTTACTAAAGCACATGAAATGTGCTAGTCATACTGTGAACCTGCTTGCCACAAGTGACATTCCAAAATTGGTAAAAAATGGACAAGGTTTATATAAACAACAGTACAGGGGAGCAATGGCTAATTGCTCAAAACTGAGGTCACGTGTAAGCCGAAGCACACAAGCATCGGATGCTGTGGAGAATTTAACTAAAGTTTCATTGAGGACACCAGGGAAGACTTGATGGAATTCAACTTATGATACCATATGTCAACTTTTGGAGCCAAAGGTAAAAGAAAAGCTCCCCAAATTATAGATGCATTGAAATTATTGATGCATTGCGTCGTTTCAAACTAGTGGAGTAGGAGGTATTGGAAGAATACAAGCAGTATATGAAACCTATTGCTGATGCTCTGGACAAACTGCAAGGGGAAAATAATTGTTTTCTGGGATTCCTGATGCCAACGGTTCAGCAAATTCAAAAGAAACTTGTAGTTCTTAATACAAAAGTTATCCACAGTGGAAGTTTAACTGAGGGATTGATTTCAAACATAGATCAGTGTTTCCCACATGTGTTTGCATACGATAGTTCATCCAGAATCTATGCAATTACAGCTGCATCTCATCTTCATTTGAAACTGAGATGGGTTCCAGAGGAAAAGGAAAAACTGGGTTAAAAAAAGCCTTCATAGAAGATGCACAAAAAATCAGTTTAGCTGAAAGTTATGCATATGCTGATGAAGCTTCGACATTTGGAACTGATGATTTTTTTTGAACTCGAATCACCAAAAACAAGCTGCATACAAACTAGTCAGTCAGCAGTCACTATCGAGTATTTAAAATATCTTAAAGATGGTTAATACAAATCTTCATTAGCATGTTTGGAACAATATCCAGTTGTTAAGAAACTTTTCAGGGATGTTAATGCAACTGTTCCATCGTCTGTTCCTGTTGAACGCCTATTTTCTAAAGGAGACTTAATTGCTGTGCCATGCCGAAATCGGTTATCAGATAAACATTTTGAACAATTGTTGTTGCTAAAAGCCAACAAACATTTAGATTAGATTTTATTGTCATTTTAAACTTTAGTTTCCTTAAAGCACTCTCAATAGCCTTTTTTTTATTTTTCGCTTTCCAAAAGTATTTTGTATTTTAAATACTTTTATATTGAGTATTTTGTATTTTATATTTTAAATACCATTGCTTGAGTGTATTTTGCATTTGTATTTTAATTACTTTTTTGATCCAGTATTCGTATTGGTATTTTAAAAACTTTTTTGAAAGTATTTTTTACAACACTGTATATATATATATATATACATATATATATATATATATATATATATATATATATATATATATATATATATATATATATATATATATATATATATATATATATATTTATATATATATATATATATATATATATATATATATATATATATATTATATATATATATATATATATATTTATATATTTATATATATATATATATATATATATATATATATATATATATATATATATATATATTTATATATATATATATATATATATATATATATATATATATATATTTATATATATATATATATATATATATATATATATATATATATATATATATATATATATATTTATATATTTATATATATATATATATATATATATATATATATATATATATATATATATATATATATATATATATATATATATATATATATATATATATATATATATATACATCTATAAATAGATGGCTTTGAGAATACAAAAGTTAAAAAAGTAGCAGATGTAAAAATCACAGATGTAAGTTTAGGATGTAACAGTAAAATAACAGATCTGAGTTAACAAACTTAAAGAACTATTCAAAAAAGTTTAACTAATAATATGAACTGCTGAATCTCTAGGATTTTATATTAGACAACACTTGAGCTTAGATGAACTAAAACTAAGGAAGATTCAAACAATCTCAACTCTAATCCATAATCAGTAATTAGAACAGATTTAGAAAAGAGTAATAATCTATAATGCATAGTTCATAATACATAAAAAATATTTCATTCAATACACATAAATAATACTTAACTGAATAAGATAAAGGTTTTAAAAATATTAGAAAAAGGTGAGACAGAAGCAAATTCTTCTTTAAAGAAACACATCGATACCACACAATATATTATTATATAAGTTAATTTTTTTGGTTACTTTTTATACCATTTCTGAGTCTATTTTTGATTAAAACAATTTAAATGACATCGGTAATCAAGTAATTTATAGCATTATTTATTTACTTCATGAAAATCTTTATATAACTAACAATACTTACAGCATGCATTTGAATATTACTAACAGTTGATACATCTCTAACACTTCCTGGCTTCAGTTGATTAGCAACTTGACAAAGAATAACACCATCCCTTAATGAATGTGCAAAGTCAAACAAATCAATGCTCTGTTCAAATGCTTTTCCGTTCATAGGGACAATGTTGGTGGAACGAATCCACTCCTTTGCCATTTCCCATTCTAAAACAGCCATACTTAGGTTTTGGACAGGTTATCACTTAATTAAAAAACTTATTCATCTAAATGAAAGCAATTAACTGATTTAAAAATGACCACTTTTTCTGAGATGTTTTTTTATTTTAGTAGCTTAAATACCTCTCAGTAAATGTTGTCAGAAGAATGACGTTATTCTGTTTACCGGATTCCCATTCGGCGTCCAAATCGATATTATAACTTTTTTTTAAAAATGATAACAAATAAAAAGATATATCCGTAAATCTCCCGTAAAAAATGTGTCGAATTTTTTTAAAGGTTGTTAGAACCAAGATAAAAATGGCGCTTGTATTTTGTGAAGACAAATATCAACGTTTGACCTAAAAACTTTTAAAACATTAAATATTAATTGATGTGTCTCATTATTAATTCTATCTCTTTAATGTAAGATTTGTAACTTACAAAACAACTTTGTAATAAATTTTCAAAACCCACGAACAAGTTTTTCTTTTCCAACTATATCAAAATCTTATTTTTCCCTCTTTATCTAAAAAAATGCTCTAGTTTCTATTGTATATTAACTGGTATAATTATTTAAAACCACTGAAAACAATATTTATAAAAATTTTCTAATAAATTAAAAGTGTTTCTTAATACTATCTTACTAATACTATCTTTCAAATACTATCTTACTAATACCTAGGAATATTTTTTGGTTATGGAATAAAGTTTAACAAAGTATTAAAGCCCGTCAGATGCCACATTTTTTTTGATTTTATGGATAAAACATAAATAAAGAAGTAATTTTGCTTTTTTTCTAATTACAAAAATTATATGACCACTCCTTTTTTAAATTAACAAATCATAGTCACTCCTTTTTTGTGTAAACAAAACCAACTGACCACGCACTGGTGCGCAGGCATTCTCGCACACAATTTTAAACGTTTTCCAATGATGATAATAAAATCCAATAAAGATCCAACTATAAAAAAGTTATTGTTAAAGTTAGATTGTTTTGAATAAACGTTTGAGAAAAAAAATTTTTATATTGATAATGAAAACAACGGTCAACAAAAACCAGATGTTTTTTTATCATTTTTAATGAATAAACAATAATAATGAGGATAAAAAATGCTATAGAAATTGAAGTGTATTAATAATAAATAAATATAGCAATTATGAAATAAAGATATATAGGAGAAAATTTGGGTTTGAGGGGTAATCTCATACTAGAAAATGCTTCATATTGTAAAATTATTTTAGCTGTTTGTTCAGCCAATTTAACTGGTTATAATAAAAAAGAGTATGCTACAACAAGAAAAAGTTGAGAAACCTTGCTGTGTCCTTGGTTACAATGTTCCAAAGTTTAAATTTTAGTCTGATCTCTTTAGTTAATCATTTGCTACACAAGTATGTTAGCAATCATGTTTTTTTTTTAATTTTTTTTCTAAGATTGTCTCAAGACTGAATTCGTTAAAGCTATATATATATATATATATATATATATATATATATATATATATATATATATATATATATATATATATATATATATATATATATATATATATATATATATATATATATATATATATATATATATATATATATATATATATATATATATATATATATATATAACTATATATATATATATATATATATATATATATATATATATATATATATATATATATATATATATATATATATATATATATATATGTATATATATATATATATATATAACTATATATATATATATATATATATATATATATATATATATATCAATCTAACTCATGCGTACTTGATAAACAAAGAACACGTGATCATCTGAGGATTATATAAAGAGAACTTGTCTGACCGAGTTTATTGTGGAAACTTTATAACAAGCGGAAAATATTTGACAGAATTCGGAATGACCGATAATTATGTGCTATAACAGACTCATTATTGTTATGAAAAACAGTTTTTATTTTATCTCTTAAAACATCTTACTATTTAGATTGCCACTTGCTAAATAAATAAAAGATAACAAAATTTCAAACACATTACCAACTCTCCAGTGCCGGCTTTAGTCTTCTAGCCAATCTTGTACCAAATTTTTTCGGTTGCCTCTCACAAATTTTAAAATTTGCTGATAAATTACATGGAAAATAATTAAAAAAATTAAATTGAAAAATAATAAGTTGTAATGAAATGTTTAATTTACATACAACATAAAATGAAAAGTTGTATTTACATAAAAATAAATTTTTAAATTTACAATAACAAAATTACAACATATTAAATAACAAAATTTCTGCCCCAATAAACCTGCCGCCCTCATGCGGCACACAACCCCTCCCTTCTCTCTTTTAAGTCGGTGCTGCGGACATCACATACATCTCGTTCTTCACCGTTTAATCTTCTTCTCCACCGTTTACAAAATAGTGATCTTGCGATCACAACAATAAACAATATATGTAAAGATGCTTCATATTTAACAAGCTTTATCAATAAATTTATCAAATAATAACTAAGAATAAAAAGTGATTTCAAAAAGTAAAAAACCTGCTGCAATATACAACATTGTATGCTTACTAATTTATAATAAATGTTATAATATATTAGTATTTTATAAATATTTAAATACTGCTGAAAAGTTAACTATAATTATTTATATTAATTAATTAAAAGTAAAGAATTATATTAAGTATATTTTTTAAAAAAATTTAGAAAAAATTTAGTCTAATTTTATAGTTTTTATTTAAATAAAAATGGTTTTAAAGTTTTATTTGTTTTATTCTTTGAAGTTATGTAAATAAAAATATTATGAAGGAAATTATATTATATCAAATAGTAGTGTTTTATTTTTAATTTGTAATGGTTGACTTCTCTGCTTTTTATATAGTTTTACTAATTATCATTTGCAACCTGATCACAATCGCCATGGTCACAATCGCCACGGTCACAATAGTTTATTTGCAATGTGCTGTGTTCTACTGGTGGTAGTTCAGAATAGTTTTCATAACATTCTGGTTTTTCAAAAGTTGTTGGTTTTTCATTATGAAGTTTTTTATGCTTGGCTCTTGCATTTTGAAACCACACTTGTAAAACTCTTTTGGATAGGTTTATTTCTTTAGATAGTTGTTGCAAGGATGCAGAGTCTGGATTTCTTTCGATTTCAAAAGCTTTTTGCATCAACTCTACTTGTTCTTGAGTAAATGTTGTTCTGTATCTTTTTTCTTTCATGAGTCGATTTTGAAATTTTTTTTTGCGCATTTCGAGTTCACTTGGTGAAGCTAACTGTTGAAAGGAAGTTTTGGAAAAGACATCTGCCAAAATTAGTGAACTTTCTTGGAAGCTTCTCCCAATAAAGTATTCTAAAAAAATCAATTTTTTATTTTAATCATACATTTAAAATATGTCAGACCGGTTTTATCTTTAAAAATTTATTAATGGTTTGTTTGATAGCTTTCAAAATATATCAAAATTTATGTCGACGATTAAAAGTCCTTAACACTCCTTATTTTAAAACTCCTTAACAGTTAACAGATTAAAACTCCTTAACAGTCAAAAAAAAAAAAAAAAAAAGAAAAGGTAAAAAAACAGACTTCAATAAAGCTGTCGTTTTGTCAAAAAAAAAACGATTACTTTAATGCCTCGTGGTGCATCATGGAAACAATTTTTTTTTTCAAGTTATCGTAAGTGGAAACATCAAATAATTACATTTGCATCAATAGCTACTTTAATCAAAATAAAAACTTTAGACCAAATTTAAAAAAATTATTTGTGCAATGACTTATTCAATTTGCTGCTCCAGTTGGGTTTTTAAATTTATAAGGAGAACTTCATAATTCGGAAAAAGTGCAAAACAAGCAACTAAAGTTGTTTCTAATCTAAAAACCTTTGTACATAACGGCTGTCTTGCCAAACCTAATTTGAACAAATCTAAAAAAGAGAAAACTAAGAAAGGCACAGTTTATAAAAGTTTATGAAAACTCAAATGTTCTATATGAAGAATACCATCCATATGGCTTAAAAGAACTAAACTCTCAGAGTCCGAAATATTATTCAAAAACCGTCCATAAGTTATATATGTGTATAAAGGCCCAGTATTTTTAGTTAGTGTTTCAATAAATAATACACTTTAAAAAATGCCCTTATAATAAACCGCTAATATAATTTTTGTGTAAGATAAAGTAACCAATGCGAAGAAGAAGCGCTGTCTTATCGCTGTCTTATCGCTGTCTTATCGCTGTCTTATCGCTGTCTTATCGCTTAGTATTTTTATATAAACAAAACTAATATAATTTTTGTTAATATAATTTTTGTGTAAGATAAAGTAAGCAATGAGAAGAAGAAACGCTATCTTATCGCTGTCTTATCGCTGTCTTATCGCTTAGTATTTTTATATAAACAAAACTAATATAATTTTTATTAATATAATTTTTGTGTAAGATAAAGTAAGCAATGAGAAGAAGAAACGCTGTCTTATCGCTGTCTTATCGCTGTCTTATCGCTTAGTATTTTTATATAAACAAAACTTATATAATTTTTGTTAATATAATTTTTGTGTAAGATAAAGTAAGCAATGAGAAGAAGAAACGCTGTCTTATCGCTGTCTTATCGCTGTCTTATCGCTTAGTATTTTTATATAAACAAAACTAATATAATTTTTGCTAATATAATTTTTGTGTAAGATAAAGTAAGCAATGAGAAAAAGAAACGCTGTCTTATCGCTTAGTAGTTTTATTTTATACAAAACTATTTTTATACATACACAACTATAAATAGATTGTAACTATTAAAAAAACGAGGAACTAAAAGAGCAAAAATTTTGTGGAAAAGTTTGTATAAACTGCAAAATAATTTAAGAATATAAGCTATTTAAATTTTTTAAAAGTATAAAATGTTAAAATTTTAAAATTTTAACATTTATACTTTTAAAAAAATCAAGCCTCTACTTTTCAGATTTTGCAATTAAAATTCGTTGTTTGTTTGCTATTCTTAGCCATTTTTAAAATGTTTTTAGCCGGGTTTTTTTTAGCCGTTAAAATGACAGTTTTTAAATGATGACTTTACTGAAAAATTAAACTTCAAAGAGTTGCAACTAGATCAGCCTCGTTGTCCCATCAAATGTCTATGCTATATTTCAACATGTTTCACAATTCAAGCAAGTTAGTAAAAACACTTATCTAATTTTTGATATATATATATATATATATATATATATATATATATATATATATATATATATATATATATATATATATATATATATATATATATAAATTAAAAAATATATTTAAGGGGGTGTCGTACAAAGAATTTTTTTTGAATTTTTTTTTTTTAGAAAGCAGCTGGTACTTTTTAAGGATTCTCCCCCACTTCCCTCATTTTATTTTCTTATATATACAGTGATGTGAAAAATATTAGCATCATCTACAAATTTTACTGATTTCTCAAATCAAATCAAAATCAAATCAAATGTATTCTGAAATAGATTTTGCATTTCATGAAATATTTACATATAGTACAAGTACTAATTTTAAGTAAACACCATAATAAGAAACTAAAACACCAAACTAAAAAACCAAAACAAAAAAAACAAAAATAAAAAAAACAAATAAGTGCAATACTTAAACGAAAAACTTTTTCTCTGTTTAAACCATGTGTGCTTTTTTAAAAAAAAAAGTAAAAAAATTAAATTATGTAATATTATTAATTACTTTAGGAGAGTACAAAGAAAGTACTTTGGGAAAGTACTTGAGATTTTAACTAGTTTATAAGATTTTTTTTTATTATTTTGTCAAGTCTGCATGAGTTTAATACTTTTTAAAAATACACAAGCAGTATATTTTGGTGAACATTTTGACATATATTATTTTAACTTGTAAAGTTTTTAATGGTTGTGGAAAATTGTGTGCATACCATAGACATATTAACAATAACGAGGCAACATAAAAGACACTTTATTCGTTTTATTTGCATTTAAAACAAATGATATATACCCTGCAGAAAATAGTACAACTTTATAATGTTACTGCCTTAGTTAAAACAAAATTAGAGAGATCAAACTAAAGCCACATTAAAACTTAATGCATCTTCTAAGATATAGATTGTAAAAAAAGAAGATTAACGTTTAAAAAAACTATATAGCTGATATTGAACCTATTATGCTCAGACTTTAAAAAAAAACGGTCTTAAAAGCAACTGTCATGCTATTTTGATTGGTATATTGAATAAAAAACAAACAAAGATCAACAAGCAAATTAGAATAAAATCAATGTTTTTAACAGTTCTGTAAATTTATCCAATCAGATTTTATTTTTTATCTCCAAACTAGTAGCTACAGCTGAATAGTCAAAAAGCCAAATATCTCTAGTAGGACAAGGACCGCCAGCAATTGTCATGGCTCAACAGAAACAGAGTGTGAGTATATATATATATATATATATATATATATATATATATATATATATATATATATATATATATATATATATATATATATATATATATATATATATATATATATATATATATATATATATATATATATATATATATATATATATATATATATATATATATCTGGGCGCCCTGGGCGAGATTTCTACGCCACCCCTAACTCAAAAAACATATTTAAGATATTGTAGATCTTAGATATTGTAGATATTAGGTTTTTATTAGCTTAAGATTTTAAAAATTCCTCTCCCCACTAGCAATCGTTACAGGTATAGTCAATAATATTTGCAATGTTATCCACACATTTGGATATAGTTCTTGTAAGTTGCAATCTTTAATAAAATTTAAAACAAAAACAGGAGTAACCACATTCTTATCATACAAAAAAGCTTTCGGACTTAGGAGTACATCACACAACATACTACCGTTTATATCTGACTTAGAGTCCACAGTTAATTCCAATTGGAGATTACCACAAAGTTCGACAAGGTCAGGTATTTCCGGAATCTGTTTTATATTGTATAAAAAAAACCATGATTCTGAATACTTACTTAACTGATCAAATCTTTCATTGAATGAGCCTAATGTAGACAAGTTAAAAAATTCGACTTCATACTTTTTTTTTGGGTAAGTTATTGGCTCATCGCGGGCAGTTTCTCCAGCTTGACGGTTAATACATCGAACTCTTAATGTAGCTTTAAACCCAGGATAGAATTTTAGTTCTTCGGTCAATTCCTTTGCCGTTGAAAGAAAGTGCTGCATTTTTTTAACATTTCTGAGCATTTAGCGAGAGCCATGTCTGTTGACTGGATAGATTTACCAACAACACTTGAAAAAGCATGTCATACAAAACAACCAACGAAATTATGAAAGAAAAATCTTTTAGCTGTTCAGCTAGAGTAGTAGCCTCATGAGAGATTTGAACATCAGTTTTTTGACTTTCAATACCCAAAGTTTTTAAAGCACCATTGGCATCACATAGTACGAGATTGTAGCTATGACAGGCACACGGTACATCAACAGCTACGAGATTTATTTCCGAATTTCTCCTTTGAGCCCCAATATGTTTTCCTTTTATGTTCGCCCCGTTGTTATAACCCTGACCCCTACAATCGTTCAATTTCAGTCCGTATTTATTTAAAACATCTGTAATAACTTTAGTGAGTCTTTCACCAATCGACTCATTGACAGTTTAAAATTCCATGAAATGTTTTTTCACTGATATTTTATCGTCATCTGATGATAAATTAACAAATAGTATTGTCAGCGAAAGTTGCTCTAAATGTGTAATGTCCAGAGTACAGTCAGCTATAATTGAATAATACTTTGATTTCTTTATGCGCAATATAATTTCTGACTTCACTTTTTAAATATCAGCTCCATTAATTCATTTTGTATATCTTTTCCGCCGAAGTATATATTTTCCGACGGTCGTACTCTTCATAGCAACATCCCGCATAACTGTATCAAGTTTGGCTAATAGTTGTACTAAGCTTTAGAACTTTCCATTATTAGACGTATATAGTTTGTTGGAAGTACTTCTAAACGCCATGTTTTTTCAGCTAAATAAAGTGTAATATACATCAATCTAGACAAAACATTAATCCACTCTGTAGTTTCTTTTCTAATCAAATGTTACTCTTGGTCGTCAATTGTTTTTCCTGTTTTTAATCATAGTTCAGTGTCGATCTATGAAAGGTAAAATTTCTTATGAGAAGTACTATTCTCATGAATTTTAACATTTCAGACAAGTGTTTCCAGTTGTTATATCCTTCAGATACTAAACTCGACGTTGATCTACTATCAAATGGCCGGCAACAAAAACAATAAACTCGATCCTTAGAGACGGAGTATATTATTCAACAACACTGAATTGTTTTGTTTGCAAGTTTTTTTGTGAAATGACATTTAAAAAAATACCGGGCTGTTTCATTCTTTGGATAATTATCAATGTGAGTTTGCACTTGCCAGTTAGATATTATGTGATCAATAATTTTGCTATTTCAAATGAGTGGCCATGTGGCTGGATCCAATGTATTTGGGACAACAGTGCTAAAGTTGCCTGGAATTTGTATTTGTTGCACATCGCCAGCGGATCATCAAGAGTAGATATTGTAGGTGTAGCACAACTTATCTCCTCACTTCGGGAAACTTCGTCCACATTAGCGATCTGATCTACTGATGCATTCGTTGCTACTCGAGATGTAGGTCTTGATTTTTCGTTGTGATATATTTATCTATATTAATAAACTTTTTTGTTATTTGAAATTCTTGTTCTTTTTCTGCCGTTTTCTATATTCTGACCCAGATGGTTTTCTTTTGATAAGGTTCAGACATTTTGCAATAATCAGCAAAGTAGTAATCAACAAATTAAGTAAATCTCTGTTAATTTTTAAAAATGAATTACCGCAATAAAACTTTAATTACCACGTTCTAACGCTACTTAAGCAAGAGAATCTTTTAATTGTATAGTTGCGCAATTGCAGCTCAACATTCATTGGTTAATGACCCCTATTAGTGTATTCGATACGTCTTAGTAGAGTTTTCATGACGATTTTTAATTTGGCTTATTTTGTAACAAGTATAAATAAGTGCATAAAATTTTGTAACTTTTCTTTTGTTTTGTAGACAATAATAAAAGACAATAAGTTTTTAAGTAAAATAATAGTAGTCTTAAATAATTAAAATTAAATGCGATCGAATCTCGAGTTACCAATATAATGATTTTCCGCTAAATTTCGCCCCTTTCTATTCAGCACCCTGGGCGATCGCCCAACCAGGCCCTACCCTAACGCTGCCACTATATACATATACATATATATATATATATATATATATATATATATATATATATATATATATATATATATATATATATATATATATATATTTTATATATATATATATATATATATATATATATATATATATATTCATATATATATATATATATATATATATATATATATATATATATATATATATATATATATATATATATATATATATATATATATATATATATATATATATATATATATATATATATATATATATATATATATATATATATGTATATATATATTTATATATACAGTAAGCAAAAAAATAAATGTCACAAACTTTTTTTTTGAAAAAATTTGTATAAAATGATTAAAAAACTGTGGTGGATTTTTGTTTTTAAGGGAAAAAAACTATGAATTATTAGAAAATAGCATTATATTGAAGCATCCTATTCACAAATTGTCAAAAATAAGTTTATATCACGCATAAAAATCAACTGTACTCATATTGATCAAATATTTTCTCGCAAAAAAATAATGGCACAAATAAGAAAAATTCTAAAGTTAGACAAAAAAATTAGTATTTGGACAAAAAAATTTAGACAAAAAGTAGGGCCACCCTTTCTCAGAATAACTGCTTGCAGACGTCGAGGCATCAATTCCACAAGAAATTTGGTTTCTTCTGGAGTGATTTTCTCCCATGCTTTGACTATTGCTGCTTTTAGATAATTTTGTCTTCTGTAAGCTCGATCTCCAAATTTCCGTTCTAGAATGTACCACAAATGCTCAATCGGATTAAGGTCGGGGGACTGGGCAGGCCATTCAATCACATTAATATTATTTTTTCGAAGAAATTCCTTTTTTGCTATGACAGTATGTTTTGAATCATTGTCCTATTGAAAGACGAAGTTGTTTCGAAATCTAAATTTACGAGCAGGGGGTTTCAACTATTGCTTTAAAATGCCTATATACGAACTGGTGCTCATAGTTGATTCAATGAAAGTCAATTTGCCAGCTCCTCGCCAAGCCATTGATCCCCACACCATTGCCAGCTCCTCGCCAAGCTATTGATCCCCACATGATATTTCCACCACTGTGTTTTACTGCTCCTCTCATGCAGCTCAATTTGTATGCCTCACCTTGTTTTCGCCAGACTTTTTGCTGTCCATCCGAAGAGATCAGGTTAAACTTGAATTCATCACTCCAAATTACTCTCTTCCAGTACTCGATAGTCTTGTCCGCATACTTTTTTTTAAATAATAATCTTTGTTTCATATATCATAGAATCAAATAGAGTTTTTTGCAACATACTCTACCATGGAATCCTTGCTCTCTAAGTCTATTTTGGATAGTTTGAGCTGAAATCATGATTTTGTGGTCGTATTTAACTTTGTCTGCAATCTTTTGAGCAGCTTTAAATCTGTTTGCTTCACTTGTAAAATCATGTTTCTATCAATAGCAGCAAATGTTTTTCTTTTACCGCCTCTTCCTGATATATCAGCTGTACTCCAATTCAAATTTTGCTTTTTTATAATTGGTGGCGCCAGCATTTTTCTCCCCCCACCCCCTCCATTTTTCTCCCTCCACACCCCTCAAACATGAGAGCAACAAGTTGATGAAATATTTTTTGTACTATTTTCAACTTGACTTATATACATCAAGAAATTTTAAGTTTCATAGTATAATTTCTCAGCGTTTAAAAATTATGACAATATAAAATTTGCATCCCCCTCAAATTGAGGGGAGTTTAAACTTTATATGGTCATATTTTTTGAACGCTAAAATATTTTACTATGAAATTTGAAATTTATCGATAAATATAAGTTTAGTTGAAAATAGTTCAAGAAATATTTAGGGGGCTAAAATATTTGTTCCCAGGCTCCAATCATCGCAATTTTTGAAAAGCATCTTTATTTGACATAAGTATAAACATATAAATGTTTGGAGTTTGCTGGAAGTTAAATAGCTCGAAGTTAGATATCTCGAAGACCAAAAAATGCTGGCGCCACCCCTGAGAGATAATACTATGAAACTTAAAGTTCATCGATTTATATAAACTTAGTTAAGAATAGCAAAAAAACAATTTTACCAACTTGTTGCTCTCACGTTTGGGGCAGGGGGGATGAAATTTTAGGACTTTTTTTCGCTCAAAGATTAACAAAAAATCACTTTACAATAACCAAAGTGTTAATTTATCTATCTTAATCATGAAAGATAGGTACAACGTATTTCTTAAATTAATATGCACGGTGTTTTTATTGGTACTAAACACATTAAGAAAATGTTGTTAAACACATTAACTGGATTTGACATCAGAATCTATTCGCGTCTATGCTTGGAAATCGCTCTAAATTTAGTCAAAAATCATTAAGTACGTAACTTCGAACAATCGGCGCAAATACTCCTATCAAGAAAAAATAAAAAGTAAAAAATTTTTTCATATAAATGTGACCTCATAAAAATTATTTGTTGAAAAAAAATTATGGAATGGTTTATATATATATATATATATATATATATATATATATATATATATATATATATATATATATATATATATATATATATATACATGTTTTATCATTTTTGTACTGGCAGACGGAATTAACAAAAGAAAATTGCATGCACTCTTTTTGCATTATATATTGCTTCTGCTTCCATTAAGGAGCATTAAGGAAAGAAATAATTTTTTCAGGTGATAATCTGGCGGTTATTAATTTTTTTTTGATAAACTTTTCACTTAAAATTAACTGGCGGTTAATAATTTTTTTTTAATAAACCTTTCACTTTGTTTGCTGTTTGTGGTGAATGTATTTTCTCCACTTGTTGAGATACGTTATTTTCTACTTTAATAATATAGACATCTTTCAAAATACTACATCTCTCATTGTTTTGTATAAAAGATTTTATGAAAAATTTAAGAAATACATAGAAGAAGTACATATTTCTTAAATTTTCATTGTATCTGCCTTAGGATGCATTCCTAAAATACTCGCATGTGAAATTTATTTCAACAATTTTCGATAAATTGAAATTTCTTTATTTTCATTTTAATGTCAAATTCCCATTGCAAATGTATGAGTATGAATAACGCTAGTTGTTAATTATGTTGATTATGCAATTATGTTATCTGAGTTAAGGAAAGTTGGAAAAATCAGTCTAAATTAAAATATCAATAAATATGTAAAGCTTTCTTATTTAATTCTTATTTAAGCGTAAGTATACTCAAGTTCGAAGTTCAAAGTTCAAGTCTTAAAACTACTTAAACACTAAATATAAATAAATAAAGATTACTTATCTCAATTTTTAAACGCTAAAAATAAATAAATAAAAGTTACTTAAAATACTTATTTTAAACGCTGAAAATAAATAAATAAAAGTTACTTAGCTTAAACATTGAAAAATAATAAGAATGTTTTGTGACAAATCTGAATTATTTGACAGTTTTAAAACTATGAAGTTTGGTATATTGACAATGTTATGAAACATAAAATGCCTAGGGTAACTAAATACAATGCCATCAATTATCTGACGGTTTTCAGTGTTTTTTTAAAGAAATAAAGTTCTGATCAAAAATTACAAAATTTGCATGTAAATAAAATTCCGAGAGCTCATAGAACTCTCAGAACATCATTTTCACCTATAGTTCCTACAGTCATTAAGGTTACATTTCAGTAATCAAGGTGAGAAGTAAGACATTACTGCAACAACAAAAAAATCATCTACCTTAAAAAAAGGTAAAGAAAGCCTTGAGTTTGATCGAGAAAGTCGATTCTTGGTCCACTAAGATTAATTTGTATAAATTATTTTTGTGATGCATCATTAAAGCTGAACTCAGTTATGTTTGCTAATGATACAAACCTATTTCTTGCTAATATTGTATCATGGAAATATATGCAAACATGAGTACTGAATTAAAAAGTAAATAAACATTGAAAAACTGTTCCATAAAAATAAGCACAAGAAGAAAACCACTTAAATTTTCTGATCTTGAATATAACACTAATAAAATAAGAAGCCAGTGTAAGATACTTTAGAATTCTTGTTGATGAAAGTTAATCATGGCTTCCATGGAATCATTGGAATGATCAAGTTGGTTTAAACGACTTAAACTTATATACTATAAACTAAACCATTGTTAACCATCAGTTAAAAGCAAACAGTTTATGGAAAAGTACGCAACAATCATAACTAATCAAAGTTGTAATTCATGAAAAACGTTCTTGACAAATCATTTACGCTGAAATTATAGTTCATGAAAAATGTTCTTGACAAATCATTTACGCTAAAATTGTAGTTAACGAAAAAAAATCTCATCAAGTAATTTACGCTAAAATTTTAATAAAAAATACATAAAGCTTAGCGTGAGCACGCTAAAATTTTAATAAACGAATTAAAAATGATGTGTTTGAAATATTTCATAACTCATATTATTGAAATATCTATCTATCCTTTAATTTTTCTGTAAACTTTAAGGTGGTACACCCCCATTCAAAAAAATTTCTTTAAAACAATGAATACAAAGTTAAAAATTTATTACACAAGTTAAAACAGGTACGCTGATTTTTTTTTAAATAAGAAATATCAATTACCCAATTTTTGTCTTACTTATTCCATACGAATTGCGAAAAAGTGGGTGTAATTTAAAACGAGATATTTCCATTTCTATGTATTTTTAGCTCTGAAATTTTCACAAAATGTTCCTAATGAGTATGAAGAGGTTATGAACAAAAATCCATTGAAGATGCATAGAACATTTTAAAAGTAATTTTCTGTATATTAAAAAGTTTTCTAACAAAAAAAGCAAAAAAAAGGGTTTTAAACATACTTATACATCTTAGTTATTTATAATTCTGGTTTATTACCTAATTCAACTAATAACAAAAGCACCCTGAAAATTTGAAGTCTGCATATGGTCCCAAACTGAAAATATTGCGTTTTAAAATTTACATATTCGTTAAAAAATGACATTTCGAGAAAAATACAAAAAACAAAATAAAAGTTTGTTATATTAGAAAAAGAAGCGTGAGCCAATTAAAAACCTCCACTATTATATTGTGGGTCCTTTTCCAGTTCTTTTTCAATATCTATATAACCTTTTTTGATGGCTCTTAGCACTTGATTTGTAATTTATTTTTTTAATTCGGTTGCATTCCAATTTATGAAGTCTTTCCTGCATAAATATACTTGATTCAATACCTCCAGCACTTACTACTGTTACAACTGCTGTGCTTCCATCATTAAACGCTATAATAGCTGAGTTCATACTAATCTCAAGAACTTTTTTCCCAATAAAAAAATCTTTAGGACATCTCTTCCATATTAAGTCATTCAGACTTTCATTGTTATTTTGAGTTTGTCTGTTCAAACATTTTGATAATAAAGTTTCATTTGCCAAATCTGTAAATATAGGCATAAGTACTGCTTTGATTGCTAATGGTAACCTTAATTTAGTTATGTATGTTGTTTCACCTGTTACTTTATTACTTTGGCACAAACACCAAACTCTTTGTTTTTTTTTAATTCTTTTACTTATTATTTTACTATTAGTAACAGACTCTGTTCAGCGATAAATATCCTTGTTTGTGCCATGGACCATCGCAAGATACACAAATGTTAGTTAGTGCCAAAAATTTATGCAATTTATTTGCAGGATTTATCATGGTTTGTTCTGCTATAATTTTATCATCTGTTGTATTTAATTTTACTATCTTTTCAAACTTGTTTTTGATCATAGGCTTAGGTAAATTCAAAATTGTACAAAACTTTTTTATGTCTGCATATCCATATCTCAATAGTCATTATATATATTTTTATTTAGTAAATTTTTGACTCTTCACTTATGTCACTGTTGTGAAATAAAACAGCACAAGCAGCTTTTTTTATTGCGTATAGGAGATTTACATTTTGACGGATAGCCATACCAAAATAATTTTGAAGCGTATTTATGGCTTTATCTGTCAGACGACCTTTTCCAGCTATTCTTTTTCCATCTGAAAGTAACTGACCTTTAAGTGTCATTCTAAGGTTACATGCACGATTTCCTAATCTCTTTTGGTAATGTCCAACACAGAGAAGTCCGCGTATTTCAAAACCTGAACACGGATTACTTGCAACAACATCATTATATGCTGAGTTGTCACCGTCTCCAATATATCCTTCGTATCTCAAACCATGCTTTTCAATTGACCGTTGAAAAATCGAAACAGCACCAGAAGCTTCCATGGATCCTGATGATTTATTGTGGTTAGCTTCACAAACATAATCGATTTTCTAATTTTGATAACCTGAAGTTGACTTTTAATTTGTTCCAATAACTACAAGCTTTGCAGAATTTACTTAGCAAAACTGAATCAAGACATTTTCCATTCTCTCTTGATATTGCAAAGACAATACCATTTAAAGACTGATGACCTCTCTTTTGCTAGGTACCATCTACAGAAACATGGCAAGCAGTAACATCATTATTATTGCTTAATTTAGTTTCATTTGCTGCACTTGACATACCTGCAGAAGTGACTTCATTATGAATATTTAACAAATTGTTATTTATTGCACTATAGTTTTTAAAATTCATAAAAGATGGCATGTTCATTACTGCAGCAAATTTACATATAGATTGATAACCTTTACCAATCTTGCGAAAAGCAGTAACAACTTGAAAATTAACAAATTAAAACAGCATGTAAGCATTTGATGCATGTTTGTATCAATAGTTCAAGTTATAGCTTTTAAAATAAACATGAAGCAAAAAATAAACAAAAACTGCAGTAAAAAAGAGCTATTGATGTTTATAAGCTTGGGCAAGTTAAAAAAAAGTGCGTTGCTACGGACTTCTCAATCTACTATGGCCACAAAACACACAATTGTACACACTTCCTTATTTATTTATTTAAAAAAAATTCTTAAACTTGTTCTATGAAAAATTTTGAATTAAAAAAATCCATTTTCAAAAAATTGATGTTTTCTAAAAAATTTCAAAATTAGTAGGGATGTACCTAAATATAAAGTTTAAATAAATATATATGAATATAAAGAAATATAACTATAATCTGGAACAAAAATAAAACTTTATTTTTGTTCCAGATTATAGTTATATTTCTTTAATTTATGTACAAATAATAATTTATCAAAACAGCTATCAAAAAGGATTCAAATATAAGATAAAGTCGTTAAAATCATTTTTTAACATATTAAAAAAAAAAAAAGTTAGGTTTCATTTAAAAAAGCAATTTTTAAAACTTGATAAACATTAGCGCCTAAAATTCAAGTTATTCTAAAATCATGTTTTAAAATTTTTATTATTTTTTTTACATTTTTAAAAATAATTTTAATATTTTATTGAAACTTGGTATCGGTGCTGAAAATATATGAAAATATTACGATGTCGTATTTTATCATCTTCTTTGAGCCTTGTCTTTTTATTTTTCTTTATAAAAATTATTTTGCATCAAAGTTTGCATCAAAGAATTTTTTTCTAAAGTTGTATTATTGTATTATTTTACATAAACAAAAAAAACGCCGAATTATAAATATGATAAATTTAGTTTGTTTATTAGCTTGAAAGTTCAAAATGCAGAAAACATCAGAAAACTAAAAATAAAATTATAAAATAGATTTATAACTAAAATATTTTGGAATCTTCAGGATAATTTTTATGTAAAATCATTGTAAGTTTGATTTGAATAAATCAACTTCATGTATACCTTGGTTTGAATTGTTTTGTTGCATACCAATAGCGTTGTTTCCGTAGTAATGTGCTTCGCAAAACAACTTATCGCCTTTGACACCGTAACGTTCTCCACTTTGCAACATCGAATTACATAAATGACATCGAAAGCAATATACATGATAAAAGTTTTCTTGAGTTTTCATGACGTACTCAGATTTCATAATACTTTGAGAACAACCTTTACATTGGACCAATGAAAAATTTCTTTGAAAAATAATTTGGTTCATATAAGTTAACTATGTAAATCTTTAAAGATTTCAAAAATTACAAAAACCTTTTAAGTAAAAAAAAAATGAAATGCCTGATTATTCCCAACTTACAGATGATAGCATTCCTCGCAAAATATTTGTTCATTTTTTTCATAACAACGTCCGGACAAAGACACTGAAACAGAACAACTGGAGCATTGTAAACATTCTTCATGTAATTTTCTATTTCCAACAATTGAAATGTGACGATCATAGATGATTTCGTGACATGCGTCACATAGATTCAAATTTGAAGAATGAATCATTTTAACAGGATACCCAACTGATTTAATAAAATAAATTGAAAGATTTTCAAAGGAAGTCCAAGTTTTTTAAAAGGCACTGAAAATCAAGGTTCTAAAAAAAATAAAGTTCATAAAGTTCATTAAAGAAAAAAACATTTTATAAGCCATAAATTTTCTTTAGATTACCTTTTTAGTTAACTTTTGTTAATGATTTTAATATAATATAAGAAGTATAAGAAATAATTTGGAGTTTTAAATATATTAAATATCTTATTATAAATATATAATAATATGTTAAAAGATAAATATAGTACTCCCCATTTGATGAATTGTGTTGCATTGAGCATTTAATGAATATAAATTAAACTTGAACCAAGTTTATGTTTAAAACAAAACTGGGGTCTCCATTTTTATTATAGTGAAATTCACCATAAGTACTCAACAAAGTTTTAAGACATTGTGGTTCCAAATAATAATTTAAAATTAACTTACTATTCAACTAAATAACGCGGGCTATTAATACTCACATTTGTGGCCTTATTTTTGGAAAAAGCTTCTAAATATTGTTAAAAAAGGAAAATTTCATTTTTTATTCATTTTTAAATCAGTTAAAAAATGAATAAAAACAATTACTATTTCTTATTTTCTAATTATTTATTATTTGCTATTTCTTTAAATGTATCTTTGTTAGTTTTTGATAACCCTTTGGGCATTTGGTTTTAAAAGTTACGTTCTTACCCAGTGAATACGGGACCTAAAAAAAAAGGTCTTTTAAACGTTCAAAAGACATTAAAAACGTTCAAAAAAGTTTAAATGACATCTTTTTTACATCCCGTGCTCACTGGGATATGTCTTTTAAGTATTTTCTAAACGTCTTCAAATTCCTTTAAAATAAGGAGCTGATAAATTTTACATTGTCATTACTTTTTAATATATCTGAAAGTTAAGTTTTTCAAACATTAAAAAAAGCTGTCGTGGTTTTTAATATAACAAGGACCAACTTTTTTTTTAATAAAATAAACTTTTAGCTTAAACATAACGAGCTTATAACTCAATTTACTTAAAAGTCCTATTTTTATTAAAAAGTAAAAAAAAAAAAACTTAAACGAGCTATTGAAAACTTACTTTGTTTTAGTCACAAAATAAACAAAGTGAAGTTTCATTTTACTCAAATGCTATGTATCAGGTTTACGAGCAGTTTGTTATCCTCCTCAGGCATTTTTTATCTTTTAAATCAAAATATTTTTCACAGGTTAGTTTTTGTTAGTTATTTAAATATCCAATATTTCTATGTTTTACGAGCTTGTTGAATATATATTAAGCTTCATCGAGATATTCCACATGTTTTTTCCATTATTCCAATATTCTAATAATGGAAAAAAAAGAATTACTTAAAAAACTAGCATCAAAAAAAACCAAACCGCCACGCCACAAAGCATTGCGGAAAAGCATTTAACCAAGAACTCCACGCCTCTTTTCTTACCATTGTCTCCAATATGGCCGTAGCTGACGTCCAACATCTGGGCTCTCATTTTTTAATCAAGTTCAAAACTAAAATTTACTGAGGCCAGATAAGCTTTATGTGTACTTAGCATGTGTCCATGATTAGTATAGCTGAATAATCGAGAAAATAACCTTTAGTATTAAACTGTTTAAATAGAAAACTCTGTGGTCAAACTGACGTGTAACAAATATCTGCATACAAACAATTTTTTTATTTTTACATATATTTTTACAACTACACTTACAATTATTCAATTTCAAAGTTTTACTATTAAACAGATAATTTCTTATTTTTTTCAAGTAATTTCTTGTTTGTAAGAACAATTTTAGTTTACTATCCTTTCTACTTTTCTTCTTTTTCTTCTTCAAATCCATTAAAGCGTGATATGTTTAACAGTACCTCTTCTCTAATTCAGCAATTTGTCTTTAAGTTCTTAATTGTATATTTTCTTTTTACTGACATTATTATTTAATGATATGCTCATAAACTTTTCACAGGGGATGGAACTACGGACCTTTCGATTTTGTGGTTCAAAGTTAGTTCTCTAACCAATGAGGCACGGCTAGTTTTTCGAAATGATTTCCCGACAAATAACGCTCATTCGGTGTTGACCAAACGAGCGTTTTTACATTGAAAAGAATCAACACTAAAAGAGTTATATTAAACTTTAAAAAGTGCAGTTTTATTATAAAACGTGTATAGCGTATTTATTACAACATGAACGCATCATAACTTACGTACCGTAACTTTGTAGCTGACAATAATAACAAGTCGAGAGAATATAGTTTATTTATTTTTTTCAGCTTTTTTTTATTATTACGTTTTAAAACAACATTTTGTCTTGAGATAAAAAAGATTGATAAAAATTTGTTATAAATAATAATAATTAAAAAACCTTAAAAAGTATTATTTAAAACTTTCATATTTTATTTCAAGTAATTTTTTATTTGTATGAACACTTTAAATTTTTACTATTTTTCCACTTTCTTTCCTCTTCTTCTTAAAATTCTTCTTCTTCATTTACTTCTTCTTCTTTTTCTTCATCATCTTCTTCATCATCATCATCTTCTTTTTCTTCATCATCTTCTTCATCATCATCATCTTCTTTTTCTTCATCATCTTCTTCATCATCATCATCTACTTTTTCTTCATCATCATCTTCTTCATCATCATCATCTTCTTTTTCTTCATCATCTTCTTCATCATCGTCATCTTATTTTTCTTCATCATCTTCTTCATCATCATCATCTTATTTTTCTTCATCATCTTCTTCATCATCATCATCTTATTTTTCTTCATCATCTTCTTCTTCTTTTTCTTCTTCCTCAACTACTTCTTTTTTTTTCAACACCAGTCTTTTCATTCAGATATCTATCTTTAAGTTTTTAGTAGTATTATTTTTTCTAACACTTTTATTATTTTCGTATCCTTTAAAATTATTTTTAATTTAGTTTTTTTAAATTTGATATCGATGACTAAGTCAGTGTGATGAGTTTGAATTTTTTGATTAAATCAGATTAAATAAAAGTAAAGATCACTTAGCGTGATTATGTTTTTGATTAGAAGTTAGTAAAAAAAGCCTTTCATTAATATTAAGTGTTAATTACTTTTTAGTCACTCAGATATTTTAATTATTTCAATGTTGACACTATGGAATATTGTTGTTATGCTTTTGTGTAATAGAAATGAACTAGTTTTGTCAGCAAACATATTTGAGATTCAATTATTTATATAAGTTGTTTATATAGATAAGAAATAGACAAGAATTTGATGTATCCGTAAGGAATTCCTCATTTAATATCTAACAAACCTGATGAGTGTAAATAAATTGTTAGCGAATAAGTAGATATTTTGTTAACCATTAACACTAGTGTTGTTACGACTTTTAAATAATTTGGCTGTCGACTAAACCGACTAAATTATTTTCTAAAGTTGACTAAATTAATACATTTTTGAAATCTACTAATTCAACTAAAAATCGACTTATTCGAAATATATGACAAAATTATTTATTCGAAAAATATTTATTCGAAATATGACAAAAAATTTTTCAGTAGTAAATTATAAGTAATAAAGTAAGTTTTTTATTTTTAAACATAAAAAACATTTAAATTAAAACATTTAAATATTATTATTTGACAAAACAATATGAGAGCAGGTCCGCTTCGACAACGGGATATTTTATTCCCAGGCCCCAATGATTTAAGCTCGGTCTTTAATACTTGCTAAATATCAAAAGTCTATGCAATCATATTTGCAATGGAATTGTATAGATGAGATTTTGATTTTAGAGCTTCACAATTTGATTTTTTTAAATTTGAAGTCCTGGGGGACTTGGGGCCCTGGGGCCCGAGTCAGTTTGAGACGGCCATGTATAAAAGGATTTTTGAAAGTCACAAATAAACAAACAAACAAATAACGAAACACATAACGAAAGTTTAATTTGATATAAATATTGCCAACATGAAATGAATTGGATAAATCTTTAAGATAGTAAACAAAAAGCTAAGTACGATGTAAAACTTGTAATAGTACATGTTGTTGTTATTAATTGAACAAACAATAGTTAAAGATTGAAAAAGTTAAATAAATAGATAAAAGGATTTTAAAATTATTAATCGTCTAAATTTTAAACTTTTATTTGATTAGTAGGAAATCCATTGATTTCCTACTAATCAAATAAAAGGAATATAGTCAAATATAAAATAAATGGAAGAGTCGGTTTAATCAACTATCCATTGATAGTTGATTAAATCGACTCCATTTTTGAAAATAGAAAGTAAAGTAACTTTGACTTTCGTTCAGTCAAATTTTAGTTTAACTTAGTCTAAGTTGAAAACAACACCAATTAAAACATTGTTAATTAAAACATTGTTAATTTTAGCAAGAATGTTTTGATTAGTTGTACCAAACGCGTGTGAAAGATCAATAAAACCTCTGTGTGTAAAAACTTTCAAATGTGTCAGATATATTTCTAGTGAGCTGAATAATATCAAATATATTTCTTCAAAATTTTCTTTAAAACTTTTAAAAATATAAAAGCATGAATATTAATTGATTCTTTTTTACAAAGCTATAGTTTATTAGCTTGTTATCCTTAAACATTAGAACCAACTTTTTTATTTTAAGATCATCAAAAAAAAACTCGTATACTAACACTTAGTATAACATTTAAAAACCTTGAAAATTATTGCATTAAAATTATTGTGTTAAACATATAATAATATTCCAATTAATATTATCTGGACCAACTGCCTCCCTCATTTCCAACATCCACCCCTACCCCCCGATACCTGTTATTACCCAGTGTCTGGACCAACTGTCTTAACTGCCTTAACACTCACGTTTGGGGCAGTTGTGGCCAAAATTTTAGGGCATTTTTGCTCCCAGGCTTCAATTATTGCAGTTTTTTGCGAAGTATATTTATATATATACAAACAAACATACATATATATATATATATATATATATATATATATATATATATATATATATATAAGTATACTTTGCAATATAATATATATATATATATATATTATATTATATTATATATATATATATGTATATATATATATATATATATATATATATATAAGTATACTTTGCAATATAATATATATATAATATATATATATATATATATATATATAATATATATATATATATATATATATATATATATATATATATATATATATATATATATATATATATATATATTTGTCTAACATTCAGTCCCTCATTCATGGTACTGATCTTACTACCTCTCTCAAGGATAAGACAAAACTATTTTTAAAGAACTTTTCTTCTAATTCTTCTTACTGTTATTAGCAAGGTCTTTGAGTCTTTGATAAACAAATTTCTCACACCACATCTTGAGTCAAATAACTTAATGTTAGACAATCAATACGGTTTTCGATCCTCTCGCTCTACCGCTGACTTGCTAACTGCCGTGACTGAAAATTTTTATCGTGCATTAGATTAAGGCGGAGAGGCTAGGGCTATTGCTTTTGACATAACTAAATCTTTTGACATAATCTATAATCTCTTGAAATATCTAAATCTCCATAAGCTTGTTTCATTTGGTTTTCATTTGGTGTATCTGGGAAAGTTTGTGAGATTATCAAAGCGTTTCTTTCTAACCACTTTATTAAAGCCATCTTCGAAGGCCAACACTCTTCTTAATTCCCAGTAAATTCTTTGTTATCTCAAGGTTCTATCCTTGGTTCTGTTTTGTTTTTTATCTACATTATTGATCTTCCCGACAATCTTACATTTAAAGAAACTCTTTTTGCTGATGACTCAACTTTATGCTCCTGACAAAAAGTCTTCTCTTTTCGATCGCTTAGAACAGGCAGCCGACTTTGAATCTGATCTCACTTCTGTAACAGATTATGGCTCACACTTATTTAAACCCAAACAAAACTCAGTTATTTACTGTAAACAACTATCGCAGTTCTGTTGACATTCCTATATTAATGAATGGCAACCCTCTCACTGAGTCCACTTCTTTACGTTTACTTAGATTAGCGTTTATTACTGAGATTTTATGGAAACCATATACACAACCGATTGCTAAATTAAAATCCACTACGGTTGCTTTTCTTTATCGTGCTCGTCATTTTCTCTCTCCTGATTCCACTCTCTACCTCTACGAAGCTCTTATTCGTCCCTGAATGGAAATTGTTGTCAAATTTGGACTGGTTCTTTCCAATGATGCTCTTTCTCTTCTAGACAAGGTCCAAAAACGCATTGTAAACGTAGTTAGATCCGCACTATCTGCAAAGCTTGCTTTCCTATTAACTTAAAGTTGCATCTCTTTCTTTTAACTTTTTCTGAAAATACTATAATGTTTGCTGCTCAAAAGAGCTATCATCTCTAGTCCCATCAACTAAAACTCTCGCTTGACTGGTCATTCAGCAAAGTCTCATTCTTTTACTGTATCTATCCTTGCATGCTCTATAAACTTTTATTCGTCTAGTTTTTTTCCCCTCTTCATGTTTTCCTGACTCATACAACCTTCAACAAGTCTTCTGTCACCTGTTTCCTTGCTCTAAAATTATTAGTGGTTGCTTACCGTTCTGTCAACCGTTTCCTTGCTCCTTACTTAATAGTGGTTGCTTACAGCCTTGTTTGGAGTGAATCAGAATAAAAAAATTTTAAAAAAATTTTGTTTCAAGAAATTCTTACGGCCAAAACTCTAAACACGCATCAACGGTTGCTTAGATTGTTGTAGGTAACCATGAGCGAGATCTCGTCTCGTTCTCGTTTCTCGTGAGAAATGGGACTTCTCGTGAGAAACGAGAAATAGAAAATTCTCGCGAGAAGTAGAGCGAGACTTAAATATTATATTATTTTCCAAATTATAAATTATTATAATTTACAAAATGCTTAATAATTTGTTTTTTTAATTAATTAATATATTGATTCCGTGATTTTAATAAATCTAATTAAAAATTTAATTTGTTTTTGACTATAACAAATTAAATTTTTAATTAGATTTTTAATTAGATTTTAAATACAAAAACTTTTTGTATAAAATGGTGCACTTTTGACTTAATTTCATTAGTTTACCAGTGGAATTCAACTTGACACATATTGTTCATATTGAAAAGAAATATTCTTGCCTCATTTCAATGATCAAAAATGTCACCAAGAAAAAACAAAATCTGGAGATATTTTCAAAAAACAAGTGACGGTGCTGAATGCAAGGCGTGCAAAAAGTCTTTGAAACAAAAGATGGAAACATAAGTGGACTTCATCGACACTTCAAAAAAAAACACAGCCAAGATTACGTTGAGTATTCTGAAAAAACTGACGGCTCTCTTCTTCCTCCTCCTAAGAAGAAACAACGAACCATGGTCGAAATGCTTGAAACAAAGTCCAAATATGACAAAGACAATTCCATTCAAAAACAGTTTGACTCTGCAATGCTGGATTACTTTTGCACTGATCTGGCATCCTTTTCAGCAATCGAAGGAAGAGGTTTCAAGAAATTGTTTGACATTGCAAACCCTAAACTGAGTCTTCATCACAGAACAACATATTCAAGAAAGCTTTCAATTCGGTCAAGAGAAGTTCAAGCTGGAATGAAGAGCATAATAACGGAGATTACGCCAAATCTAAAAAGTGCTGCATTTACTACTGACCTTTGGACTTCTAGAGCTTAGAACAGCTACATCTCTCGGACTTTTCATGCTATTGACGAAAATTGGAGACTGCATCACTGGACACCCCATGTCCAACAGTTCCCAGGCAGACATACAGGTATCTTAATTGAAGGAAAGCTGGATTCTTTCTTAGAAGAACTAAATTTGCCTGCTGATTTGCCAATGTACTGCGTGAACGACCAGGCAAGAAACATGAAACTTGCAGTCAAATTGTCAAAGCGCCTTGACCAATACTTGTGCAACAATCATATTTTGCAATGTGCAGTTCGAGACTCATTTGGAATGACTGCTGGAATGGATGATGCGTTGCAAACATGCAAAGATTTGGCTTCTTTAACTCACCAGTCAACAGTTGCAGCTGAGTTGCTTGAATCAGAATCAGACGCTCAAGGAATCAATTTTAGACAGTTACGCCATTCTGTTGACACAAGATGAAATAGTGAACTGGATTGCATGGCTTCTGTCCTACATCTAAAGAGTGCAATTATCAGCTTATGTGAAAATGAAGATATTTTTTCTTCAAAGACCATCAGTGCATCACAGTGGAAATCAATCGAGGGAGCAGTAGAAATTTTGGCACCACTTAAAGAAGCTACAGAAACGTGGTCGGCTGAATCTATTCCAACAATTAACACTGTCGCCGATTCTCTTTATTTAATCCATGACAAAATTGATCAATTTATTGAGACGGATGGAAAAAATGGATACGGTGTCTTATATGCAAAACTTGAAAAGCTGCATTGAGAAAAGATTTCCTATTTTGTCACACTGGAAACTTATTGAGTGCTGCAGCAAACTACTTAAATCCTGCTTTAAAGGGACTTCACTTGAAGCTCTTCAAAAAATTTCAAACAACAAAAGAATGGTTAGCCTCACAGATTAAGGATAATGTTGAGTGCCAACCTGTTGCCAGAGTCCTTTCAGCAGATTTGTCCCCTAATTCAAAACTGAAGCGCAAGTTAAACATCGGACTTGAAACACAAGAGCCAACATCTGAACTGAATCCTATTTTGAGCGAAATGTGCCAGTATGAATATCTCCCTGATGCCAAAAAAGACTTTCCGATTCTTGATTGGTGGAAATTGCATTCAAATACATTGCCAGAACTCTCTTCATTAGCTAGACAAATTTTAACTATTCCACCAAGTTCAACTAAACCAGAGAGAGTTTTTAGCTCAGGTGGAAATGTCGTCCAAACATCCAGACACAACTTACACCCAAAAAAAGTAGAACAAATCATCTTAATCAGAGAAAACATTGTCTTGTTGGAAAAGTTTGGCAAAAAAAACTCTGAATTATTATTTGAAAAAGTTGTTCATTTGACAAATGTCATTTGTGTCTATTTGTCAAAACCATGTTTACATTTTTTTTTTTACTTGGATTTTAAATAAATTTTTTTTCAAAAATTGTTAAATTTTTCGTCTCGTCTCGTTCTCGGTCTCACGAGAAGTACTAACTTCTCGTCTCGGTCTCGTCTCGGTTTGAAAAAACCTAGTCTCGTTCATGGTTAATTGTAGGACAAGTTTTTCTTAAAAATTAAACCAAATATATATCAATTAAGTTAGAAAATTAGAAATTTTGGCTTGAAAATATGAAATATTCTGAATTTGCTGAAATGTTTTCTTAGATGTCAAATTATTTTTATCATTTTTGATTATTTTTCCATGTTTTCTCCATCACGTAGTTTCGCTATAAAAACTACAAAATAAATAAAAAAATATCTAGTAATATTTGTTAAAAGATTCTAACTTTTGAAAATATTAAATTTAAAAATGTGTTTTAAAAAACTGTTTTTCTCATTAAAAGAAAAAAAATATATATATATTTTATGTTTCAATTTTTTAAAAATAATTGTGATTAATTTCAGATGTTTCAGAAGATTGCTACTACTTGATATTTGGGTTTTCTCATCTGGAGGGATATTATTATACAGTTTCGACTAATAGCTTTTAGCTTTTCCTTTTTTCGCGATTTAAAAAATTATTTACATTATTTTATGTTACGTCACAAATAAATTAACAAATAGGCTAATTAAATAGTAAACAAAATTAGATTAATTTTAAAATTACCTGCTACAACTGTTGTAGTGTTAATTAGATTGCAATAAACTCCCCTAATTAGCTTCAAAAGCTTGTCAACAGATAAAAGAATACGGCGCTGTGAAGCACTCGCACACAATTTTACAAATTAAATCTTCAAATTATTTCTTACTCTCACTCGTGCAAAATAAGACAGCTCAATAACGAAACGCATAAAAATGAATCGTTCGATTCTCTCCATATCCGATAGCTTCAAATATCTTTCCGACAGGTTAAACACAAACTGGACAGTTAAACATGTCTATAAGTTCAATATTTTAACTTTTTAAGCTTGTATGTCTATTTAATAAAGTGAATTAAATTTAAAAAAAATGTCACATTAAACGCGTTTCAAAATTCTTTTTAACGCAGAAATAAATTAATAAGCTATAATAAAATAAGAAAAATTTCTAGTAATATTTACTTTGATCCCAGCCTCCTTTCGTGGTTTTGAAAATTTGCAAGAGTTAATAAAATGTAGTAATGTTTATTTGAATGAACCTGGAACTGAATTTTTTTTTTAGTGCAGTGTTTTCTTTGACGAATATTATAACACAAATATAATAAATATATAAAAAAAATAAAAAAGCAAATTTAAACTAAAAACAAATTTAAATATCACAAATAAAATCTTAATTTCAAGTATTAACGTCAGTAATATAACATAAATTTTTTAGGCGCTCCAGGAAGACCTAACGGTTATGTAACAGAGCACAGCGAAAGAGCATTTAACCAGAAAGTTTACGCCTCCTTCCTAATATTTTTGTTTTCGTGCGAATTATTTTTTGTATATGTGCGTTTATTTTTAATATTTGTAAGTCTTTCCTTTATCTCCTTTGACCCAGTTTTGTAACTAAGGCCACTTGAACTACATAATGTCAGCAACAGAGAGTCTTCTACTTATTGATTTATCTGTAAAAAAAAATTAACTGCGTAATTTTAGTAATTAAAAGTTGTTTCCATAAGCTGTATTTTCATAAGTTTTATGAACTCTTTTCTTGTTTAACAAAATTTTAGATGTATAAAAAATTTTAAAATCTCAAAATTGAAATTTGCAATAGCCTATAACTTACTATTGTGCATCAGATTGAATTTCAAATGAATTGCAGGCTTCTAGCAAAAAATGTGGCTTGAGTTGAATTACCAAGATTCAAATGAGTTTCTAGTTCTTATTTCCATGCTGCAATTTGTGTTGCTACAAGGTGTGTTGAGCACTTATTTTGTATTTAAAAACAAGACCTGGAGATATATATTGTCCAAGTATAGAAAAATAATATTTTTGTAATGAACACAATTTGGAGAAATTAAGGTGTTTGAGGTATTTAATAATAGTAGTGAACATAGTTTTGAGAAAATCAGGCATTTGATGAAATAGCATGAAATAGAGATAATTAATACTTATTAACAAGGTATTATATTTGAAGTGTGTTGACACGTGAGAGACTTCTTTTGAGACAACGAACTTTGGACAATTCGGGTGTTACTTCTTAAAGAACTTAGTTCTTTGATCACCTGTGTTAATAGCACTTGCGCATATAAAATTGTATACTAACCCTAACTTTATTGCTTTAATGATTGTGTTTGGTTTTGATTCAGTTATTATCTAAAGCACCAAATACAGGTTGACTTTGAACAAATAGTAAGATTTTTCTTTTTTGAAGTGTTTTTAATTGCATTTAAAAAACATATTAGACTTTTATAACCTTTTCAACTTATAATATCAGCAACAGCACTGCGTCTATATTTTGATGAGTAAAACAACTTACAGTTAGAGTGGGCAACTAAATAAACATTTGAATACTTAAGAAACGCTCAATCTTCTTTAAATTTGTGGCTATCGCAAAATTTTTGTGACTATAAAAAAGTTTAAGAAAAAGTGTAAAACTACAAAAAAGTTTATACTAAAAAACATTTTCGCATCGTCTTCTTAAAAACATTTTTTTTTCTTTTGTTAATGATATGCTCCGAAAAGTTCAGACGTCTTTATCACAGAGCACCATGGAAGAGCATTTAACCAGAAATTTTACGTCATCTTCCTTACCGATGCGACAAATATGACAAGAGCTGGCTTCAAACTTCGAATATATTGATTTTAAGCACCCGCGTTAAACTCTTTGCCGCGGCTGCTAAAATACCCAGTGACTGAAACAATGGCCATACATTTTTGATATAAGTTAGCATATACATACAGTTTAATATGTCAATTTTTTAGTTTGATATATTAAAATGTAGTTCCAGCATAAATTAACAGTTGTGTCTGCTATTTTAATCAAAAATTTTATTTAACCTTAGTATGAACATACTTTTTTTAGTTTACACTTAAGTTTACTTAAGTTTACATTTATGTTTACTTAAGTTTGGAGTTTCCACAATGTCTAAAGTGTCAAATCTGAAATATCGAAAAATTCTTCAGTCGAACCTAAATTAAAAATCTAAAACAATGTTAGACAGAGTTTGATTTTGTATATACGAGTTTTCTATTTTTGTATTTTAAATAACTATTGTCTATTAATAGAAAGTATTAAGATTTGAATATTCTACACCCTCTCAATCAAGGTGTGATCATAAAGTTCTCAAATTGCGCCCTCCTTACGTTCTTAGCATAACTTCATTGTTCTAAAAAATTTTTCTTTTTATAACAAACAAACAAGCATGCAATAAGACATAAATCTACAAACATCAAAATTTTAAAACTATATTTTGTAATTTTCTAAACTCAAAATAGTAGGTTAAAACTAACCTTCAATAAGTAAACTATTTGAAAGAAAGTTCAAAACTTTACGTCGGCTTTTTTTTCTTTTTTTTTTAGTTTATTTTTTGTTCCTAAAGATTGCAAGTTTGTAATTACATAATAAAGATTCGCTAACAGTGAGTATATAAATAAAAACAATATATTGCAAAATGGTTTAACAAAAATAATAAATTCACTCTGACATTGTATAAAGAACGCGGAAAACGTTTTAATAAATATAAAAACTTTATAAAAGTTTTAAATAAGATCATTACATTATAATGGTTATAAATATTTATAAATAATTATAAAATGTCAGATAACAAGTATACAAATATACTTATTTCTTTTTTTTTTTTTTTAATATTTACACATTTATTACTAACGCAATGTTCAAAATAAATTTATATGTTATAAAAAATAAGAAATTATACAAGAAGCTTGCAGAGAATAAATTTAGAAAAGACCAGTAACTAAACAAAGCTACATTAAGTATTCTTTTTTAAAGCAATTTAAGTTTTTTAAATCAAAATTGTTAAAATTAATTAGTAAAATTTATTCCAGATATGACGGGCACTTTAAGTAGTTTTGAATTGCTCAAGCTTATTTCTGCATGAAGGTTCTAACATTGGAAGGTTCTAACATGGTAATATTTGTTCACAATAAATATTTACACTCTTTTGTTTATAAAAACTATAGAAAGTTGAACTTTTTTGCATTTTGCTATTATATATAAGACTTGGAACATTATATACATTTAGTTCAAACAATATTAATAAAAATATTTGTTCAAAGAGAAGTTTTAAGTGTTCTTTTTTAATTTTAAAATTAATCACACGTATTGCATGCTTCAGTTTCTGCATCAAATGTTTCGCACCCAATACGTTGACACACACAAAAAATAAATTTATAGACGTGCTAAAATTCAATGGAAAGTATTTCAACAAACCTAAAACACTCGAGAGACAAACAAAAAAATAACGTAAACTTGAGGATGATTAAAAAATAAATCAAGCAACAACGACAACTCCGACAACAACAACAACAACAGCAAACTAACTAAAATGTGAAAGTGACGTGAAGTTTTTGGAGAGGCTTAAGTTAAAGTTAATCCTTTTACTTATTGTTTTAGTAAAGCTATGCATTTTAAAGCAATATGTAAAAGGCACTAAGTTTTAATGCAACAGAAGTGCCGCTTTTAATTTTACTCAACCATCAAAAACTTTCAACAATTCAATTTATTATCGAAGAGAAAAAAGTTTTAACTCATACTTTTTTTAATTTTTATTAATGTTTTGTTCTTTTATTATTATAACTGGTTCTTTAACTTTTTGTGCATATGTGTTTTTTTAATAATTCATCAACTTGCATAAGAATAAACCTTTTTTTTGTCTTTCTGTTAAATAAAGTTTCTTAAAAAGCTAAAAAAATTATTTAACTTTAATATATATTAACACAACCTAAAATTTTTTAAAAGAAAAAAAAAAAGTTATTTTATTGCTGTAAAAATATAAATTAAGTAAGATTCTTATTTACTTCATTTGATTTTAATGTGTCTATTTTTAATATTACCTTTCTAAAAAAACGTTTAATTTTAAATTCTGAGTATCAAAGATGAAGGATTTCATTTTTAGGTCGAAAGATAAGTTTAACTGATCTGATCAGCAGGTTACACTCCAAGAGAGGATTTTATAATGCTTCAAACATAGTACTTTCAGGCATTGTGCAAACTCCAAACTTTAAAATGTCTATACTTATGTCAAATGAGAATATTTTCCAGAAAACCGCGGTCCAAAAAAGTAGCCAACTGAAGCCTGGGAACAGAAATTTCTAAAAAATTCGCTAGACCTTAAATGTGAAAGCGAGTGATGGTTTTCTCGTGTAAACTTTCACTTATAAAATTACCGCAATTTTTTGCAAAAGATTTTCATTTATTATAAGAATTAAAAAGCCTAAATTTGTAAAGATAATTTCAAACTTCAAATGTGAATCAAACTTCAAATGTGAACTGAAAACAATTTTGTGAGGATTTTTAATATTTCTTTTATTTAATGTAAAAAGTAAAACCATGTTGTTTTTTTTTTAGGTTATTTAGGTGCTCCCAGAAGTCCGGTCTTATCGCGGAGCACCGTGGTAGAGCATTTAACTAGAATTTTACGCCTCCTTCCTTAATGTCGCTTATTAAGCTAGAGCCGGCGTCGAATCTCGGACCTCTGGGAGCCAGAACTCTAACCACTGCGCTACGGCTGCTCAAATGTTGGAAACACTGTTAGATAATTTTAAATTGTATTCTACAAAATAGAGTCCTCAATGTTCTTAAAAGAACAGAGCAATAATAAATTAGTAGAAAATCACTTAAAAAAAATATTTCATTTGTAAAATTTTTGTTAAGTGATTTTCTACTAATTTATATATATATATATATATATATATATATATATATATATATATATATATATATATATATATATATATATATATATATATATATATACATATAAATTTTTAATAATTTTAGGTACAAGTTGGTATTTTGTTCACGTAAGTTTTCTTGCCACCTTCAAAACTTAACACGCACTTATTTTTCAAAGTCATACTTTTACTTTTCAGTTGAATTAGATGATGTAAATGTTGCCATGGTTGCTATGGTTGCTATGATGATGTAAATGTTGCTATGGTTTTTTTGACGTCAAATGTTAAGCTACTGTTAGGGATCGTCTATAAAGTACGCGCGTTCGGAGGGGAAGAGGGGTCTGCAATTTGTGTATATAAGATTGGAGGACAATGGATCAATTATAAAAGTAAAGAGATACTAAATTAAAAATAATATCATAAAATGTTAGGCAGGTAGGTTAAAAGCGTACGTATTTTTAGGGAGGGTTATTAAAAAAAGCGTATAGCAAAATGCGGGGGGGGGGGGGTGATTGAAATAAAAGCCAACGTACTTTATGGATAAACCCTTAACAAGGTTTACTCATACCATATGGTTTTTTAACAAATGAGCTAAACAAGTTAATAGGTGTGGAAGAAACTACACTATAATTAAAGTTTCTTCGATATTCGATATTTTTGTTTTTTACATCAACGTACAAACAAATATTATTATGCGGAACAAAGTATAATCTTAAGGTAAAGGCGAATTTTTAAAAGTTCTAAATTCGAATCTCAAATTAATAAATAATAAATTCTGATAGATATACAAAAAAAATGGAAGAAGTGATTGCAACTTATATTCGGAATGAAGCGATGAAAGCAAAAACAAATCCATTTCTAATAATGAGGTTTTTACAATAAAATTACCAAATTAAAATACGGTGATTTTATTATGAAGATCTCAATATTAAAAATTGAGTTTTTATAATACTTTAGTTTTCACCTGTTATAACCTGTTTGAAGATTGAAATAAACCATCTGAAGATTGTATAAACCGTCTGATGATTGTATAAACCGTCTGATGATTGTATAAATCGTCTGATGATTGTATTAACCGTCTGATGATTGTATAAAGCGTTTAAAGGTTGTATAAAAAAAGTTTTTAAAATAAATTATTTAAAAGGGATTTTCTTATAGTCAATTAAAAAAATAGTACTCTGTATTGGAGATCTAAATATAGTTTAAAATTTAAAGAAAATTAAAAAAATCTTTTTTGTTCCATTTCTGCTATAGATAACATATTGGAAAACTGATTTCTAGATTTTTCCTTTAAAGCAAAAACTATCAAATATTGTTATATAATATCAAATGTTACTGTTAAAAGATTCTCTTTTAACAGCTCTAATAATATTTGAGAGTTTTTTATAATAAATATTTATTATGTATAATTATTTATTAGAAATAATAGACAATAACACTAAAACTAAAATGTGTATATAAAAAAAAATCAATAAAATTTCTCTTCAAAGTTTTAACGACACACTATCGACAGTAGATTGGGATAAAGTATATCAAGAATGCTACCATGACCATGCGCACAACGTCTGAATGTAACATTTAAATTAAAGAGCATTTTTCTAGAACACTAAAATACAATGCTTAAAATGATGAGCAAGTTTTTAAGATTGTGTCTCTATATATATTTACAAGATAAATATATAAATATAATCATTTTATTTACAAGTAATATTTATCTTATCATATCACGGTAAATATGTAATAGTAATTTTTGATGATGCTATCATATTTCCTTTAAATAAAATTGAAATAAGTTAAGGATTATAATGTAATTAGAACAATATTTTTTTTAGACAAATAATTGTAGGTAAACGGTTTATTACTGTAGGTGAACGGTTTATTATTGTAGGTGTACGGTTTATTATTGTAGGTAAACGGTTTATTATTTTAGGTGAACGGTTTATTATTGTAGGTGTACGGTTTTTTATCGTAGGTTAACTGTTTATTATCGTAGGTTAACTCTTCTAACCTATTTGATTCAGAATCGTTTTAAAATGTTTCTATGGATATTTATAGTAGAGAGTTTTTTTTAAGTTAACTTGCTTTCTATTTTTTTGTTTTTTTGTTTTTTTTTGTTTATCAGTTATCAATTTACAGCATTAGGCAAGTAAAAAATGCCTTTTAATTATTATTTATTTGCTGTTTGTTAAAATTACACACATTAAAAATAAACTACAACAATGCAAAACCTAAAAAGAAGATAAGTTGTTTTATTAGCGCGCCTCGTTTTGTATTAGCGAGCCTCATTTTGTATTAGCGAGCCTCGTTTTATATAAGCGAGCCTCGTTACATTTGTGGTATTTTAAACGTTTAAAAAATTTTAATAATACACAATAAGTAAAATATTTTAATACATTAATACAGTTTTTTTGTTTTGTTTTGTTAATTCACCTCCTCAAGGCCGAGAAGGCCACTACAAACGAGGAGGCTACTTAATTGTGGTTATAACCCTCTCTCAACTCTACATCTCCGAAACACGAACCTTTACGAGCAAGGTCGCTGCACGGAGAAACAAGTTTAGCACGGTACTAGCAGAGACCTGGTGGGGATTGAACTCGGAACTTCTCACTTATGAATCGCACGCTCTACTACTACAACACTACCACTAACATACATAACTTCAGCAAGTTTCATTTCCGTGAAATAATCGAAGAAATAAAATAAAACTGAGATACACCGAAAGATAATTTAGAGCAACCGTGACGCCGTGGTAGTACACTTGTCTCAGAAACGTAAGATCCCTGGTTCAAACCCCGCCCATGGGCAAGTTTTGCGACATCGGTTGGGAAGGAGGCGTAAACTTCCTATTAAATGCTCTTCCACGGTGATCTCAGTGATAAGACCGTAAAGACTTCTTTGGGCACCTAAAAAAAAAATAACTGAAAATTGATTTTTAAATATAAACTAATAAATTTTAGTAATAAAAGTTAAAGACTTCTAATGATGATTTTATAATGATTTTTAATATTTAACTTAAATTATTTTTAAAAATATATATTTTAAATCTCATATATCAAAGTCCATGTTAAATAAATGGCGTTTTGATTCAGCTTCAACGTTCTCCAAAGTGCTGTTTGTGACAAAGTTTTGCTTTTTATGCAAAAAACGAAGAGATTTTTTTGAAATGAAAGGGCCATAATCTTGAATTTGATATGAACTTTTTCTAAAATGGATTACGGGAATGACAAGGTTATATTCTGATAATTTGGAAGGGGATTTATGAGAATATTTATTAAAGTTTGAAATGCTACTGAAGATTACACACGCTTAAAACTTTCAGTTTGCTTCAGTAATATTTTATGAAAATGACTAAAAAACCACAACTCGATTTATGAACTGCTATGAATAGGCAGTGTTTGACAACGACTATAGACGATAAGGTTTTAACGCTATCACAGTGCAGTGAAGCATTTTTGATTAAGTTTTTGATATTGTTTTCTGACCTTGACATGTATTGTAAGTTGTAAATTAAACGTCGAGTTTAAAATATATTAGCAACAATATATAATTATATAATATTAGTTACATATTGTTGCGGTGTTTTTTACACTTTAATACTAGTTATGAGATCCTTTGAAGTTTGTGCTTTAAATTCTGATTGGTTGGTTGATTTAATTCCGATTAGTTTCCGTTTTTGTATAGTTTCCGTTTGAAGAAAATGTTTTCCGCTTTGTTTTTTTACATTGCAAAATTTTATATTGTTAATCAATCTATTTTATAACATATAAACAAAAGTAGAGACGAGCAGAAACAAATTTTACAAAAAAATAATAAAAAAATACATCTTTTGAAGATTTGAAATTTTGTTTTAATTATTGATTCTTCAACTTTTTTTTTTTTTTTTACGTAAAGCTTGCGTGCAAAGCATTACTTTAAAAATGTTTGATTTGTGTGCAAATTATTCAAAGAAAAAAATATCAAGACTTTCCTTCAAACCCAATCCCAGATAGCACCTAGTTAGAGATAATTAGACGCTAGATCTAATCTAGTTGCGTAGATCAAGGTCAGTTGATTAAATAATTAGGAGTTTGAACAACAAAAATAAATATGACGCACATGACAAAATAAAATATTATACAAATTTAATTGAGAATCGCTGTTTCAAGCCAAAATTAAAGAAGTTTTTAGAAAGATATTAATTTTAGTAAGAAAAGAAAAAGTGTACTGTGAATTGTTGAAAGTTAGAATAACTTATTTTCAAAAAGAAATGGATAAGTTATTTTGAGTTTTAAATGAAACGAGAGGATACTGATAATTGTAGATTAACTTACAAATAATTAATTCAATTATCAACGTTTACATTGTTTGCTTTTTTTTTGTTTGTAATTTTAAAATAAACAATTTTCTTTTATAGAGGAAAATTTTTTGAAAATTGATAAGTATGATTATTAGTTCTCAAGAGAATCATAAGGAGCAAACAAGACTTTCAAATCGAGCTTACCTAACGCCAACACCAAAATACCAACAGTTTTATTTATCGATTCCAAATGAAGATATAAAACTTTATTCCGATATCTCGTTTGGGGGCCTTATTTGCATACTTAGTCTTATTGAGATAGTCTTCATCATTCGAATAAAAAGAAAAAAGAAGCTGTATGAAATGTTGTTCCTCAGTATTGCCTGCTCTGATTTAATATTTGGTATGGGCAACATTGTGATACCGGTTGGCGTTTTGTTTAAATATACCAACAACTTACTTTCAACTGAAGTTTTTTATGCCATTTATTATAACTTCATACTTGCTTCAATAATCTATTTATCTTGGATAACTTTTGACCACGTATGGACATTGGTTTCCCCAATTAAACGAAATCTTTATGTAACAAGAAACAAAACGTGCATTTCACTCACGATAACATGGATAATAACAGTTCTTGCGCCTTTAATAATATTTTTTTATCATGTCTTAATCAAGAAAGATCAAACTTTAATTTTATCAAACATTACCAACGCTGCAGCAACTGCCAGCAGCCCTATAAAGTTTAGTAAAGAAAACGTGTTGAATCGAATAGAAAATAAAATTTTGGCAATTCTTATTTTTGTTTCTGACGGTATATTTGTTGTTTTTTATGGGTATAAATTTTACATAACACACAAAAAAATTGGCGCAAGAAACGAGTTTGAAGAGTCAGTTCAGAAAACAGCATCGCTGGTTTGCATCACAACAACAAGTCTGTTTACAGTGTGTACGGTACCTTATGCACTTCGAGCGTTAGACATCGGTAAAGTTTTTCCGTTTATTCACGAATTCATACTATTTAATAGCGTTACACATCCATTCGCCTATTTTTTAATTCGTCATTGGTGTGAAAAAAGGTGGAAACGTTGTCAGATGGAAGCATTCCGACATGATCGACTGTTTTCTGTAACAAGTTCCATTATTAGACAAGGTAGAATGTCAATGACAAGAAGAGAATCCTCAATTGATTCAATCGACAAGACAAATGGTGATTGAAACATTAGTTCATTTCTTTACAAAAATTTGGTTTGTGAAAGGTTTTTCTAGTATTTAAACTAAAATAGTTTTTACGCATATTTATCCATAATTTACACAAAATATAATTTTTTACGCATATATTTATGTATATTTTTTAAACATATACTTTGCCGTTCATACAATTAAAAAAAAAAAGTTATATTAAAAAAATATATATATTCAAATCCGTTTTCATAAAAAAAAATACGGATTTATATTAACAGGCAGGGGTTCAAAGTAGATAGGGATGACCAGAGTAACCACAATCTTTCCTATGTGAGCTTTGACAAGTGTAAAGTAAAATAAAATTGCTATCAAGTTTATATAAAATTCTGTTAAAATATAAAAAAACGTAAAATGTTTAGAATATAAGACAGCAATTAAAATAAATTTCTTTAAAAATATAAGCAATTATGTTTAACAATATGGTGCATTTAAAGTGTATACAAGCTCTCATTTGATTTCAAAAATTCTTTTTTTATATGAAACTTTAATGAATTTACTAATCTCACCATATTGAAATGGTTATTTTTAAAGTTGCTCCATTTTTTAGGCATTCGATATTTTATGCTGCACTCTTTATATTAGTTAACTTAAGAGTCAGTTATATGTAAACCTCTCATTAGATCTCAAAGTTGTTGTTTTGACATATTAAAAATTTTGTTTTAAAGTTTTTTTGAGATTTTTTATACGATGATAAATCATGATCATGTGTTGATATTTATTTCATATACATTCATTTACTTCATATACATTCATTTATTTCATATACATTCATTATTTTTATTTCCCTCTTTAATTGCTAAGAATGCTCAAATCTATTTTTATGGTATATATTATGTGCTATATAATATTCCTAGCATGTTACTGCACGCTAAATATTTTTTGAGTTATGTCAGGTTGTGTGCTAGTCCACGTAATTTTACCATAAATAATGTAGCTATGAATTAGGCTCATGTATATTAATTTAAGACTTTAGGTTTTCATAAGTTGACTATTTTTGTACATATTACCAATTGATTATTTTTGATTCAATGTATTTTTGATTCAATTAATTATTTTTGATTCAATTTTATGTGGGCAAGTCAAGATAATTCTTTGTTTACAAAATTTTTATGTGCATCCAAAAACTATTTTTTTAAAACTTGTTTATCATTTGTAAAAGACTTTTTAATTTAAGTGGCAGATTTTTTCATGTATTTTTTTATAAAATGTTGTATTTTGAGTTTTATTTACATTTTTTTGAGAGCTTGCTAGTTCTGAACCGTTTACTTTCATCAGCTCATTATTCGTATCTCTATATAGCTGAAAAATATCACTATTAGACATAAACAATTAGCGTTGTCAGCATGCATTACTGAATGAATTTATATTTGCAGTTACATCAATGAAGTTGTTTATACAAATTAGAAATAGGAGTGGGCCAAAAATTGCACCTTGTGAAATTCTTTAATTCACCAGAACCCGGATTGACTACATACTGTTTTCATTTGGTAAGGTTGCTATTAACCCAACTAAATGTTTTATTTGTTACACCATTTATTTAATTTACTTTTTTCTAAAAGTATGAAGTGATCTACTGTGTCAAGTGCTTTTGACAGATCTATAAATAATCCTAGTGCAAACTTTTTTTTTTTCAAAACATTTGGTCAACAAGTTCAATACTATAAAATTATTTTTTTGTTAAGTAAAACTTTTCATTTTTAAAAAAATCATAGTTTTGCTTTTATTTTTGTATTATTTTGCATTTGTTTTTGTCTTTGATATTTCTATTATTGAGAAATTTGTTGTAGAGTTTTCGTTTTCTTCTTGAACATTTTACTTATTTTTTGTATATCCAAGGGGTTAGCAATTATTTTTGTTTTTGTTATTTAATATTGATACGTTTTATTATATATATTTAAACATTTATTTAAAAAGGCCTTATATGCTTCAATAATGTTATGATATTCATTAACATTGTGACTTTCTTTTTCTCATTTCTCTTCATATAATTTTGCGAGAAATTATTGGTATTTAATGTTGATAGATTACGTTGTTTTTTTAATTATCTTTGGATGAGTAGTCGAAGTTATTTCGAGGTTATTAATTTTGTAAATGTATATTTATGTATAGCGTGCGTAAAATATGTTATATCTACGCATAACTTAAACACAATTAATAGAAACAATTTAACATTGATACTTAAGGTTTTTTCAATGCGAAAAAAGTGATCTTTTCAAAAATGCAAAGCATGCTACTTAATAACTTGTAAACTATTGTTTCAACTTAATAACTTGTAAAACTTTTATTTAAAAAAAAATTAACAGTAATACAATCATATAAGCTGCAAAAAAAGATTAAATGTAAAAACACCTACTGTATAATGTAAAAATATAATGTAAAAGTATGATACAAGGTACAAATTAGGTGGTGCAAACAATATAACATAAATACATAAAGAGATGATAGTAAGTGTTATGTTTATGCAAAGTTTATGCAAGGTGCAAAAATAGATGATGCTTGTCTTGAGGTCCTCTTTTTTTTTTAGATAGCAGTCAGCACTTTTTTAAGTTTTGCCCTCCCATTAATCTTTTAATTACAATTAATTCCAGCAGGACAGAGCACAAATAGAACTGCTGTTTCTATATTTAAAATAGTGACTTAACTTTGTTATTGTTGTTGGCATAGTAACTGTTATTATTAGCTTTATTACTATTTTTATTATTATTGCTGCTATGTTTGTCATTGTTATAATTAGATGTTAACTTGAAGTATTAGGAAATATTATTAGTTAATATGTATTTATAAACAACTTTAAGATAAAAAAGCTATTTTAGAAATATTTGGATTGACTTAAGAAATAACTTTAGGCCAAAATGATTATATAACAAATAAACTTCCTTTGCGGAAGAAGACTTTTAAAGGCCTTGATTTTTTTTTAAACATTAAAGGGCTTGATTTTTTGTAAAACTAAAAACTTTTGTTCAAAATTTTTTTTAAAATTTTGAACAAAATTTTGTTGTTCATACTTAAAATTCAGATTTAATTCCGTTTCAACTTTCTATCATATGATTATCTAATTACTTAGAAATTAGAAAATATATAAACTACATTCCTGCTGCTATTATTTATTAATGCTGGAATAAGTGTTTGTTATGCATACTCTGTATCATTCTCAGACAAAATATTTATTTTACATTTACTTATTTAGATGGTATACACTTGATACTGGCTTTTGTGGATTTCCAAAAAACTATGCACGGAAAATCGTTTGTGTTTTGTCTATTATTTTCTTAATTTTTTATTTATTAATTTCTTTATAATTAAAATAATCTTAATAGTCCTATTCTTAATAATTAAAAAATCCTTAATAATTAAATTAATCTCCTTAATAATTGAATTAATCTTCTTAATAATTGAATGAATCTCCTCAATAATTAAACTAATCTCCTTAATAATTAAATATTCTCCTTAATAATTCTCCAAATCACTCATTTAATTCTAATCTACATAAATATTTTATTAACAAAAAATGATATACATTAGTAATGTTATAAAAGAATAAATTAAGTTTGAAACGGAATCACGAACGAAACAGAAAAGAGCAAATCTTAGTTACTGGATAAAAAACTTTAATACTTTGCAAAATTAAAGTTTTAGCATTATATTTTTTTTATAAATAATTTTTTATATATTAGTAAAAATATTTAGAAAGTTACAGGATTGCACTAGAGTCATAACAATCGTTTAAATTCAGTTCATGCATGGGCACACACGAAAGTCACGCGCAGAACTTGCAAGCTTGTCGAGTTAGTGTAGTTATTCAATTATGTATTTCAATTTTGTATGCTGATTAAATAATATAAATTCAGATAATAAATAAGATAATAGATAATTAAATAAGATAAATTCAACTATGTATGCTGATGACACTAATTTGTTTGTGTCCAATAGTGATATTAATCAGCTATGTGGTGAAATGAATATTGAGCTGCTAAAAGTAAATGGTTCAGAGCTAATAAACTTTCAATAAACGTAGACAAAACTCAATATACATTATTTTATAAAAAGACGCAGGAAGAAAACCTGCCACTTAAATTACCTTTTCTTTCTATAAATAGTAAACAAATTAAAAAACAAGGATGTTTAAAGTACCTAGGAGTCTATGTAGATGAAAACTTATCTTGCCTTTCCCACATAAAATACATTGAATCAAAAATAAAAAAAACTATTGGCATAATGTATAGAGTTAGTTCTTTAAATAATACTCAAAGTCTTAAATTAATATACTTCAGCCTAATTCATAGCTTTATTAATTATGGTAACATTGCATGGGCAAGCCCACAACCCTCTAAATTTAATAGAAAATTTAGTGTGCAAAAACATCCTTGCACAATTATATACGAGAAAAACAAATTTGAGCATGCGAAGCTATTAATGAGGGAAATGAAGATGATGAATATATACGAGATAAATACATTTCAACACATGATCTTTATGCATTATTATTTAAAAAATCTCACACCGAAAAACTTTGAAACAAAATTTAAGATAAATCAAAACAATAACTATTCTCTGAGATCAAACGGCTAACATACACACTAGCTCGTAAACTAACTAAATACAAAGAATATAGTATAACATATCGAGGGCCTAAGATATGGAACAGTCTTAAAATAACCACATCAATATGGTGAAAACAGTGAATTCATTTAAGTTTTACATAAAAAAAGAAATTTTGAAATTATGACAGTTTTAAAACTTAACAAATGCACTATCGTCTCTTTAATATACATTATCGTTTTAACCTAATTTTTTGATATACTCAAAGGAATTCATTCCTCTTATTGTCTTTCTTTCTTTCTATTTTAAAAAAAAATTTTTTTTTTTTTTTTTTACGGAGTTTTGTCTTTTTTTTTGAAGATTTTAACGGAGTTTTTGTTCTTTATCTTTTTTTTAATTCTATTTTTATTTTATTTTATTATATTAACTTTATTTTATTGGCACTTTTAAAAGCTCACATAGGGACTCTATGAAAAGATTGTGCTGACTCTGGTCATCCATATCTTCTTTGAGCCCCTGTCTGTTTATATAAATATATATATTCTTCTTTATTATGGAATAATTTTTTTTTATATTGTTGTATGAACAGCAAAATATATCCAAAAAAAAAAAACAAAAAAAAAAAAGTTAGTTTTATGAAAATAAATTACTTGCGAGCAGGGGCGGATCCAGACCATCAAGTAAAGGGAGGGCGATTTTTCAGCAACCTCACAAATCTTTTTTATATAATTTTTGTTTGAATATTACTCTTTTTCTGTCATATTGTTGTACTTATACTTGTATATACTATTTTTTTAATGTTTTTCAGCTTTTTTCTGTCTTGTTCTCTAAACTTCTTTTAAATAATTATCTCTACATTTATCTCAGTTCATCTTATTAAGGGGTCATCCATAAAGTACGTACGCTTTTTTTTCGTTTTACCCCCCCCCCCTCTCTCCCTCCCACATTTTGCAATACGCTTTTTTGAGTACCTCTGCCTCCCTAAAAGTACCTACGCTTTTAACCTATTTATCTAACATTTTATGATATTTTTTTTAATTTAGAGTCTCCTTTTATATATAATCAACCCACTGCCCACTCATCTCATATACGCCATCTGTAGACCCATCTTCCCCTCCGAGCGTACGTACTTTATGAACGATCCCTAACAGCAATAAATTCCAGTATATTAAATGATTAAGTAAAGTTTTTGATCAAATGTTATTGAAATAAACAGCACTTAAAGTAAACAGAAAAAAAAAATTACTTTCAAAATCAGTAGTTTTAAACAATTTTGTAATATTAGTTTAATACCAGTTTACAATAAAATAAAATAAAAAGTTATAGATTGTTGCCATAATTATTATTATTTTTCCAGACAAAATGAAGAGAACTCATCCTTTTCGGTTGCAGCGTAGTTTAGATTTATTCTTTATAGCACCGAAGAAAGAAAATTTTGTTGAAATACCTGCAACTAATTTTACTGCTACTATTAAGAATATTAAAAGAACGAATGAACTCAAAATCGCATCAGCAACCAACCAACGAAAATTAGTATTAGTATTGCTATTGAACATGTTAAACATGAGAAATCAGAACTTCTAGACAAAGACATAAAACGGAGAAAGACAGAAAAGGAATGATATCTCATTTGACATAGTTATGTCTATTTCGGAAAATGAACAGATTTTAAGTGAGTCTCAATCTGACTCTGCAACCGCTAAAATTGTCAAACATGTGTAGGTCAGATTTCAAATGCTGGGTTTATTAATGTCATTGGAAACTTTGTCGGTACAACGATTGATGATATAACTATAAAAAACCTGTTAGAATTTCCATCAACTGACTACAAAATGCCGCATTCAGTTCACATTAAGAAAAATAATCGAGAAAAACGATATCTTAATCACTCTCATATGAAACAATACAAATGTTTAGTACATTCAGATAGAAAAAAGGGACTATACTGCAAATATTGTGCATTATTTTCATAGCACCAGACTGCAGGATCACACAACCAAGTTGCACTTCAGAAGCTATATAAGCTACCATATTACAGGTGTTTGCTAAACTGTTTTGCAAGGACGGAGATCTTGCAAATCACGAAAAGTAACATATCACAAGGAAGCTGTCGAAGCAGGAAGGTGTTTTTAAAAAACTATAATAAACTTGCGATGCTGTCGAAGCAGGAAGGTGTTTTTAAAAATCTATAATAAACTTGCGATGGATATTGTAAACTAAGTAAACACTCAACAGCTTTAATAATTTTATTATTAAAAAAATGCTAAATTCACTACTGCTTTCCCTCTGCAAAACTCGATGGGTTGAAAGACATGATGCTCTGCTGACGTTTAGCGTTGAGCTTCCACAAATAATTAAAGCACTAGACAATATATCTAAATAGAATGACGGAATATCTTCATTAAAAGCAAGAATTTTATTATTATCAATTAGAGAAAGTGATTTTATTGTGTTTTTAGGCTGTGCAGTACATGTGTTCTCCTTAACGAATGGGATCAGTCAGTTGTTTCAAGAAAATTTTAAGATTTACTTAAAGCAAAAAATTGCATTAAATACCTGTTAAATGTTTGAAAACATAAAAGAGAAAACTGCGAAGAAATGTTTAAGGAAATTTTTGGAGCCGCAGATAAAAAAAACAACTGTAAAAGATGGTAGTTTTACCTACAAAAGAATAGTACAACGAAAGATATGATGTGAAAATATACAAGAAAATATACAAAGTTACAACGGAAGAATATTACAGGTGATCAGTTTACAGCGTTGATATTGGACATAAATACACGTTTTTCTAATGAAAGTTTACAATGTCTTCAAACTTATGCTTTCATGCCAAAAAAAATTACTTGTTTGCGAGTATTACAAGTAAAATGTTATACCTCTACAATTCATATTTAAAAAAAAATTACGTGTTTGCGAGTATTACAAGTAAAATGTTATACCTCTAAAATTCATATTTTAAAAAAATTACTTGTTTGCGAGTATTACAAGTAAAACGTTATACCTCTACAATTCATACTTAATATATTTTATATGAGAAACAGCAGTCATTATATATTTAGAGTAAAGAGTTTTAGAGTATGGCGTTTAGAAAATCATTGTATATTTTCAAAAGTATTGCGACATTAATACAAGAAATATACAAAATGATAAAATATACATATTTAAACACTCTGGTAGCCTAAAATATAGTAAAAATAGTTTTCCTGTAATTGTTCTTTAAGAAAATCATAATATTATGCATACTGTTATATTATGCATACTTGTTAGCTTCTAATTGTTTAAACAGAGAAAAATAAAAGGTCACACACAGAATTGTAATTCATTCCTTCTATTTATGTTTTTTAATTTACTCGCAATGTCTCATAAATTTCTCATACTTTTTACAAAAATTGGTCTTTGAGTTTAAAACTCGTTATTTATGGTTATAAACTATTGCTATTGACAATTAAGTCAATAGCAAATAGTTTTTAACCGTTTAGCGGTTATATTAACGCACCACTACATACTTATAAACGTACAATCGCATGCTTATAAACCCACCACATACTTATAAAGGTACTATCTCCTTAACATAAAAATTTAAGGAATTCAAAAAATTTTTAAATTTTTTTATCTCCCTCTTTTTACTGCAACATTTTACAATCGACGATTTTAATCGTACTTTTTAATCTTACTTTTTTAATACATTTTAATAATACGATTACGGGGACTTTTAATAATACGATTGTTATTAATACGATTATGGGGGCTGTATCCCAATCACTCTAGTTGGCAAATTTTAACAACTAAACGATAACAAAAAGAATTTGTAAAAATGTATTTGTGTATATTTTTATTTTCGTTTTTTTTTTTTTTTTTTACAGATATGTGTTGATTAGATGCGGCATTAAATGACATTGATTGACTAAAGGATAATTAAGGTGTTTCGAATATAATTGATTCATCGATGAAGCATTGTTTATAGGATAAGTATCATAATTTCTTGTCACTGAAACATTATTGTTGGTGATTATACTTTCATCAAAGTTGTTACCAATATTAGAATTTTGTCCAGTGGTATATGTTATAACCGTGTGATTATGTACAGGTGTATATGCGGTAGACTTGACACAATGTTCATACGTATATTTAAAATTTGTTGCATTTTTTGGTTGATGCATAGTTGTTTCACTACTTTTTGATTGATGCCGAACTGTATCACAATCAGGCACTGTAAATATTGGTGATTTTTGATGAAGAAGTGGTTGTATTGTTTTTTTATTGTTTTTAATTTCTCGAGATTGCAAATACGGAGAGCTTGGTCGAGGTTGGTCGTTTGCGCCAACTAAACTGGTTATTTTATTGAAATCGTTTGAAGAAAATTTCTTTGGTGATGGCGCTAAAAATACGAATATGAGTTTTAGTTTTGTATTCAGTTGTACCAAAAACAATGATTTAAAAGCTTATTTTGAATAGTAATTATACTATTTGTATAATTATAACAATTATACTATTAAAACTTACCAAACTATTTTATAAATGTAAGTATTTCAAATACTTACATTTGTTTTTTTTTGAGTTTAGTTTTCCTGTATTGCATTTATAAATGACTAATTTTTTTTCGTTTTCCTCTTTTCGATGAAGTTTTTTGAGCTAAAAAGAAAAATAGATTATTAATAAAAGATTATAAATAATAAATAAATAAGTAAAAGTAATAAGTAAATGAATAAAGAAAAAAAAAATGAACTTATATACAACAAATTGTTAGCATTATAATTGAAGTGTCGACTCATTATAATGTAATCGTATTTATTTTAGTTCATAATAACAGGTCGTTAATTTGGGCTGACTTTTACTTACCAATTGAGTTGTACAAGTACAGAATGCAAAAAAACTCTGGAAAAAAAAACATAGTTTTTTTCCTTGAATAAAAGAACCAACTTACCCACGTCGTGCCCTTAGTCTTAGCTCAACTTATCTAAATTTTAATTCAAATAATCTCACAATCTCACAATCTCACAATCTCACAAGGGCATTTTAGCAACTCAAAGACATTAAAAATAAAGATCAAAACATTTCAGTTTTGGTGAAAACTTTTGTTTATTTGTACCAATAAAATATAATAAATATAAGTTGCTTTGTTCTTACAGTCAAACTGGTAACTGCCAAAATCTCAGTTTAAAATGTAACCGAAAGCAAAAACTTATAACACGTTAAACAAGATTTATAATAATATGTAATTTTTCCAGGTATGTGATTCAACAAAACTTACATCAACTAAATGTTTTTTCATACTTAATAGCAATAAATTTTTCTTGCCGACAGCTTGGCGTGCCGAGAGCATGGCAGTTGAACTTCTATTTTGAGTAATATTTGGACGAAAAAAATTGTTATTGTTTTATTTATTTTTTTCAAGATTTTGATTTAAATTCATTTGAAATGATTTTGGTTTCATTTTACAGACGTTTCATTAACTGAATTTATCTGCAGTAAATGTTTACTAAGAAAACATGCAAAAAAAATCTTGTTTGGCAAAGTATTGTTTAATTTTTAAATTTTAACATAATTTACAAGTTTTGTAAATGTACTGAAAATATTTTTTTTAGTATTTAAGACTGAATTTGTCTTCTTGCCCCAGCCGTGTATATCATTTTATTCAAGTCAAATTTTGTAAATAATTTCCTTATGGCGAAATAATAATAGTAAAATTTTTAAACTTTGTTGTTTTTTAAAATTTATATGTTGATGTCTGTTTTCATCAAAACTTATATCTGTTCTGTATCACCATGGTTTCGAAAAAAATTCCGTTTTGCTTACGACTAATAAAAATTAAAACCTTGAAAAAATCTAAACAAACTTTTGTTGTTACGAAGTTTTGAAAAACTTATATAAGATGAATATAAACTAAAAACCAAATTTTATAAACTAAATTAAAATTTAAATGAGTTAAAGTGTTAAGAAAAAACTAAAAGGTTAACCCCACGCATCACTGCTTGACTTGAGGATTTGAAGTTGATTTTCAAAAGACGTTGTATTTTTTTTCAGATTCTAATAATATGTGTATATATAAAATCTTATAAAATGTCATGTATATATAAACTCGAGTATGATGATAATAAAATCCAAATCATTCCTTCTTTGTCAAAAATCGATATTATCTGAAATCCAGAAAATCAACAAAACTGAGAATGTCCAATTTGTTGTATAGTATCAAATAAGCGCAGCACCTTATTTTTAACTTTTTTTAAATTGAAAGATTATATTGTTCACTCAAAAGAAAAATTCTGCATTGAAAGTTTAAACTCAAACTGCACTGGTTTTTTTAACTAGAGCAGCCGTAGCTCAGTGGATAGCGCGCTTGTCTCAGAAACTAGAGATCCGTGGTTTAACGTCACTACCTTAAACCACGGGTAAGTTTTGTAACATCAGAAAGGAAGGAGGCGTGAACTTCCATTCAAATGCTTATCCGCGGTGCTCTATGATAAGACCGTAAGGACTTTTTAAGGCACCTAAAAAAAAAAAAACTAATAAGAAAGGGGATTAGGTTCCTGCGAACCAGAACATCTGCTGTTCAAAGTGCTAAGATTATTCTTTCCAAGGATAAAAACATTTTTGAAGCTTCAAGTTTAGGATTTTTTGACATACCTTTGAAGACATTCTTATAATTATTGAAAGCTTAAAATCTTTTTTGTCATAAAAACAGTAATGTGGCAGGGGTTAAAGGCTACAAACTGGACGGACCCAACTGTGATAAATTTCTCAAATCATTGGAGGAAATGATGATGATAACAATAATTCAGTTATACCCCCTGGTTGATATCCAAAAGTTTAGAATAAGTAATTATTAAATTACCACCTTATAGATTTTCTTGATAGAAGTCAAAAACTTATTGGATTTTTTTCATAGAAAACATCAAAGACTGTACATAAAATGTAATAAAAACTTTGAAGCGCTATGCTGTTAAAGAGTCAACGGAATCAAAAAAGTGAATTTCAGCAAAACATTTTACCTCGAAAAAATTGTTTTGACCTAAGAAAATTTAAACTAGTTAAACAAAAGCATGCTTTAACTTATTTATATAATATATATAAATAAGTATATATCATATATATAATAATATATATATGATTTCATTGCTCAATTAGAAAAGGTAAAAGATATTTGTGTGCTTTTTCTAATACTTTAAAACTTGTATTGTATAGAACAAACAAAACAACAGAATATATTGTACAGAGCAAACAAAAGAATATTAGCGGTATGTTAGCAATACATCTATAAAACCATTAAAGTTATTATTGTATATTAAATTACCCGCACTTTTAAGACAAAGACAATGAGCAGCCTTGGATCCTGTTCTACAGTATTTAAAATGAGTTATAAAATACTACAAAAGTTTTTAAAATATTATTTTCTGGATTTCAAAAAGTATCAATTTTTGACAATGATGGAACGCCCAGGATTTCGTTTTCAAAACTTTTTAGCTTATATATGTATATAAGTATTAGTAGAATTGAAAGAAAAATTTCACGTTTTTTAAAATTAGATTTAAAACCCTTAGTATCAAGCAGTGATATTCACCAAACACTAATACATTGAAATCAAGTTAGAATAATTTTCAAACTGCTCCTGACAACATATTCAGTGCAACCTGCTATATATCACGTGGTTTTGTAGGATTAATTCATAAATCAATTCAATTCTTCTAATTCATAAAATATATTTTCATGCTTTTATACCACTTCATTTGATCACGCTTCTTTTTGATTTTTACCTATCTTTTTTTTACCAAGACTGTACTTTTGTGGTGTTATTTCTGATCAAATTCCATCTAATTATCTTAAATATTTTTAATAATAGTGACTTCAGTAATCATCATATTGAATGGCTTGACTCCGGTAACCTTGGTGACCTTGCTGAGCTAAAACTCAAATATTTTACCTCCTTAAATCTTTTACCCAAGTAGTCAACTTTGTAACTCATATGTGCCTTGTCTTTGATCCTAGCTTTTCCTCCGTTTTCCCTCATTCTCCTTTATGGGATTCAAGCCATGCTCTCAAATAAGTGTTTTTATTTTGCCATACTCTCAAATATGCACTTGTATTTGAGGTCAAATACGTATTTGTGTTTGGTAAAAATAGCCTAGCTTGTCATATTTGTATTCATATTGTATTTGATTATAAAGTTTCTTAAATATTTGTATTTGTATTTGATTTAAATGTATTTGCGATTCCTTAAACTAACCAAAAGACAAACTATATAACATTATATAGATGATTAAAATATATTTATTATATGATATTATAATTCCCACATTTTTAAAACTTTGTTTTCAATCAAATTATAAGCAAAAAAACATAATTATTAGAAATCAGCTGAAGACATTCATATTTAAGTAAGGAAAGCAATGGATTTGAGAATAATCATGTCACATTTGAAGAAATGCTCAAAGGTTTAGAAAATAAACTACAAAGTAAATCTGGTTTAAGAACGAAGAAAATTTTGCTTACATAATTAAGACGCAAGTAAATTCTTAGACTTCTTTGTTACTGATTTTAAAAGTCTGGCTCAAACATGTGGCTTACACAACTCAAAATATTTGAAAGTATCTGAGTCTTATATTATACAAAATAACTGACAATATTGAATCTGAAGTCAAAAATAATTCACAAAAAGGAGCGGCTTTGACTCTGACAAAACAATTGACATGAACTGAAAAAGTTACAAGTTCAAAAAAAAAAAGAGATGCTGTATTGAGCACAAAAACAGAAATAACAACACAAAAAGTTTCTACCAGTAGCTAAAGTTTTCAAGTCACAACTCGATTATTTTTGCTGTTAGTTTTGCTTGATTTTTTTTATTCTATTTTTTTTTATGTCGTGTAAAAAATTTTTTTATAATATTATTATTTTAAATAAATTTACAGTTTGTAAAATAAAATTCACCATGACACTAAAAATAAAAATTTTAAAAGTACATATTCACACACTCAAACATGATCACACACAAACACAGTGCGCATTCACACACTCAAACATAATCACACACAAACACAGAGACGTTAACACATACAAACAATAACACATACAAACAATAACACATACAAACATTAGGAGTTCTTAACGCTCAGCTATTAGAGTTTGAGAAAATATAATAATAATAAATAATACAAAGGAAGTTAAAAGTTACATGTTTATAAATTACAAATACCGTAAAATTGCCCAAGTTTGGTTACTTTGTTCATTTAAGAATAAAAAACAAAAATGCATGAATAATTCAATTTTTACAAACTTTTTTATATCCGATAATAATTGTTGGATTTTGTGCTTAAGAACCATAAAAATACGATTATGTTTGTTTAAATCTGCTGAAATAATTCGTTTGCAAAACAAGAGTTTTGAAATTATGCACTCTATTTATTTATCTATTCTTTTTATCACCCAAAATTTTGAAATCTATTGAAATCTTAAATAAGTGTTAGAAAAATGATCAAATTTAGCCCTAGTATGATTAAGAGTAACCAAGTTAACTATATCTGAAAAAAAAAGTTTTTGAAATTTTAAGTACTCTTTTTGGTCAAATCAGTGAAGTTTTAAAATACTATAACTTCTCAGTGGGCATGCGTCGTCCTGGGGACGTCCGTCGGACGTCTGAACGTTCATGAGACGTCCAGCGGACGTCCTCCAGACGACGCGTGCCCACTGGGTTGGATTTTGTGCAATTCGTCACTAAACGATAAAAACAACAATTAGCGGGAGTGTTGTCAAATGTTGATTGTGAAAAATGTGACTTTAGTGAACGTGAACCAATTACAAATTAAAATTTTTTAAGTGCACCGAAATAATTCGCTTGTAAATTGGTAAAAAATTCAAAATCGTGCATTTAGACTTCAAATAAGCAAACACTAAAAATAATGATAAAAGTTCAGCATAATTATATTATCATCTAAATAAATTTTTTTGCTTAAAAAAATTTTTGATTTTTTGCTATTAAGTTTTTTAACTTATAAGTTCTTTTTTTTTATGTTAAATTTGTAATATTGCGATGTGTTGATGGAAATGTATATAGTGACCGATCTTATGAGATGTTATTGAAAGTTCGGTCGAACCTTTTCTCAATTGAAGTAAAATATATAATGTTTTTTTTTATTTTTGTTATTTTACATTATAAATTAGCGATAAAATTGTCAATATAATTCAGAAAAAAAAATAATTGAAAAAACGTTTATTTATGCCTGAGATATGAATGTTCAAAGTTTAAGTGACCGAATTATGGTGATTTTACGGTATACATTTGTATATTTAAAGAAATATATAAATTAAGTTTAAAAATTAATGATTAAAAATAATTAATTTTAATTTGTTTTCATTTTGAAAAAATATATACTAAACACACCTTTGCTCTTTGATTTTGAAACCAAACTTGAACAACACGAACACTTAGACCTGTTTCTTTGGATAATTTTTCACGTATCTAATAAATATACAAAAACTAATGGTTACTTATGGTTACTCATTGTAGGTATATCAGTTTTTAGAAGTAATTTTGAATCCACAACTACTGATGGATCAACTTCGCAGATAATTTTATATTTAAAAATCACAACAATATCAAACCAATATCAAATTTGATCTCAAACCAATATTAAATTTGATATTTAGTTAGTGAAAAAGATTACAAAGAATTAATGAATAATGTCTTTGAAGATATCAACAAATTTATTAGTTAAACAGCTATTGCTATAAACTAATTACTATCATTGCTAATAATTATTATTATTAATGAAAAAAAATGTTTTTCTGTCGCATTCTAGTCTTTAAAAGTTGAAAGTTAACATAACGCAAATATTTTTAAAAAAAAGTTGAAAGTTTACATAACGCATATATTTTTTTGATAAAGTTGAAGTTTAACTTAAGATATATATTTTTTAAAATAAATGCCTTAAGTTTTTAAAAAACATATGCCTTCAGTCAATGTAAATACAAAAAACGTATTTACATTGACTGAAATTTAATAATAAGCATATATGAACATGCATGAAGTTTGGATAAAGGAAAACAATAAATTAAAGAACTTCTGTACTAAATATTTGATCATCTCTTTTGTGGGTTATATAACAAATACTGGTATTTTGGTGGATTTTTTTGATTTTTTTTTTAATTAATAGATTGCAAATAAAAATGTTGGCTTTTAAAAAATATTTCCTATTCTACATTGATTTTTACAATTCCTAATCAGGATAAATTTCTCTATCATAAACAATTATAGAAATAAATTTAAAAAATAATTTTCTAAAATAATTTGGTATTTTAGACAACTTAATCGTTTTTAGGTAAATAAATAAATATTTTTGTTAGTGAACATATTAAGATGGATTTCGTAGGATTTAAGATCAATTTTCGTACTTAAATAAATACTTTTGTTAAAAATCTAAAACCTTGCACATCATTTGGACCTGATGGTATACCAAAAATACTTTTAAAACAGTTAGCACATATAAAATGCATTCCGCTTTCATATATATTCGAATCAAGTTTTACGTCAAACTCGTTACCAAAACAGTGGCTTCAAGCTTCAGTTTCCCCTATTTTTAAAAAAGGATCTTTTTCAGGTGCTAACAATTATAGACCTATATCCCTCACACGCGCTAGCAGTCGAGTCATGGAAAGTATTATTAACTCAAGTATTGCTGATTATCTTAATATAAATAATCTAATAACACCTAATCAACACGGTTTTTTATCCAAAAGATCTACGTGCAAAAATCTTCTAGAGTCAACTAATGACTGGAATAAAGCTTTAGACAGCAATTTAATTACTGACGTGGTGTACATTGATTTTCAAAAAGCATTTGACTCTGTACCTCATCAAAACCTTTTGAAAAAACTTGCAATGTTTGGCATAATAGATAACCTGCTTCATTGGATACCAGTGTTTCTTTCCAACAGATATCAAAAAGTTCTGGTTGGAAATTCACTATCTAATCCGACCAGCATCCTAAGTGTAGTTCTACAGGGAAGCGTTTTGGGTCCAACGTTATTCTTTTTATATATTAATGATCTACCCTCTATAGTAAAAGATCTTAATTGCTCTCTAATGTTATATGCTGACAATTTCAAGCTATGTAGTTCATTTAAGGATGCCGATTACAGTCACGATCTTGCTGTTGCCAATTAAAGTTCATCTCTGGTCAAAATAATGGCAGTTAAAAGTAGCCAACAATAGATGCTTTACTCATAGAACAGCGCCTACTTCATTTTGTAAAGTTATAAATTACAACTTTCAATTAGGAGATCATAATTTAACCTGGTCTACAAACCCAAAAGATCTTGGTGTGACCATTGGTTCTTACTTAAATTACAATAATCATACTTCAAATATTTTCCGCGCATCAAACATTTGACGACATCTAAATCTCTGAATCTAATCCTCAAGTGTTTTAAAAGTCGTGATCCACGTGTTATCGTAAAGGCCTCCACTACCTATATAAGACCGATCTTAGAATTTTCATCTCCGGTTTGGTTTCCAAACCGCACTGAAATGAACAAAAAAATGGAAAGAGTACAAAGACGTTTTACCAAGAAAATTGCTAATCTAAATAACTTTTCATATTTAAATAGACTTAGAATTCTTGGTTTGGAACTACTAGAAATTTGTCGCCTTAAGTAAGACATGATTAATTGCTACAAAATTGTGAACAATTTAGTTTGCCTAAATGAATAAAGTTTCATTTTAATTACAACTATATATGCACTCAAGGACATAATTTCAAATTACGCAAATTAAAATGTAAACTCAATGTCCGTTAATACTCTTTCTCACTCAGGGTTGTTAATATTTGGAATAACTTGCCGTCTGACATCGCCAACGCCAAAAATATCAAGAGCTTTAAAATTAAAATTAATTCCATCGACTTTAAAAAAAACTGTTCCGGCTAACTAGTTTTTGTTTTATAACAGTGGTCTTATTTATAATTGTAATATATATATATATATATATATATATATATATATATATATATATATATATATATATATATATATATATATATATATATATATATATATATATATATATATATATATATATATATATATTGTAAATTATCTCGCATATGTATTATGTGATTGTAGGGCACGTTGTCAGAGTCCTTCATAATTTTTTAAAAATATCTTCTATTACTTTTAAGAAATAATATTTTAAAAATATATCCTAATACTTTTAAGAAATATCAGTTTATTGTTTAGAACACAAGTAACAGAAGGATCAGAGTAAACCATTTTAATAAATACCTTATTCTTTTAAATATTCAATAGGTATGTACAATAATTTTCATTTTGCTTTTTCAGTGACAAAAAAAAAATTTCCAATGTTAGGTTTTCTAGAATACTGATTTTTTCTTAGACAGTTCGTTTTGTTTTAACCACTGTAAATAATATATTAAAAATGAAATAATATTAGACTTTCGGAATATAAAGAACTTAAACAAATTGATCCAATTATTTTGCAATAAATAGTAAAAAAAAATTTTAATCATTTAAGTTTATATTAAATAAATAATGGTATTAGATCATTAGATCAAGACCATGTAGTTGTTGTTAACAACACCTAAATGCTTGAAAGATATTTGGTTTTTTCTTTTAAAAAAATTAAGTAACTTTTTTTTATATTTTTATTGCTAGCCAATATTTTTTAAGTTTTCGAGCGTAAAAGTTTTTTACTATTGTATATTATGTATTTGCACCCAATACATTTTATTTAGGGATGTACCGGAATTCTGGCCGGAATTTGTGACTTTTAGGTTATTACATCGAAACATCGAAAATGTTACCTGCCTACAACAATAGTCTTATTTTTAATGTTTGTTAACTTTTAAATAGTTAAAAAACATAGGATGCCTAATACAGAATATATATATATATATATATATATATATATATATATATATATATATATATATATATATATATATATATATATATATATATATATATATATATATATATATATATATATATATATATATATATATACATATGTACTTCTTTTACTCCCGGCAGTTTATATCTTCTGGCCTCTATCTTTTTATCTTCTAGTTTATATCTTCTGTTTTTATCTAGTCCTCTTTTTATTTAGTCCTCTAGTTTATATCTTCTGGCCTCTAACCCTGACACTTAGTATTCAAATTTAACAGCGGTTTAACATAAAGAAATCTTTATAATTGTTGTGCAATGGCTTTAAAATGTATTTTCTCTTTTTCGATTATATATTTATATAAAATTGTTGTAATTCTTTTTCATCTTTTGTTTAAACTATTTTTAATCTTTATTCCATTACGTTTATCTTATTGTTATCTTCTTTTTTAATAATTTGCTTTTTTATAACTATCTGTTGTTTTTGTATTGGTTTGATTTATTTATTAAATTTGTTTCTTTTCTCAACATTATGTTCGAACTCGAAAGTTTTTTCAAGTCGTTAAAAAAAACGTCCAGTTTGCGATACGTCGTATGCGCTGTTGTTGCAAAGATTAAAAATCTTTGGGACACGAGAGGAAGTCAAGGATAGAGTCCGATAATGTTTTTTCTTTCAAATTAAATTTTTCAAAAATTCACTTAGATGCTCTGGTCCCTTAAACTCCATGGCCTTCCGGCGCTTGCCCAGTGTGTCCGTAGGATAAACCGGCACTATATATATATACATATATATATACATACATATATATATATATATATATATATATATATATATATATATATATTTATATATATATCTGGTTCCGATATATATATATATATATATATATATATATATATATATATATATATATATATATATATATATATATATATATATATATATATATATATATATATATATATATATATTATATATATATATATATATATATAAATCCGGTTCCGGCCGGAATTCAAAATTTCCGATCCGCTACACCCCTTATTATGTGGCATTATCCAGCAGTATACCATTGCAAAGATGTTTCATATTGTTAGTATTATTGCTGTTAGCATTTAGAGATCTTGTATCAAGTAATGTACATATTTGTTAGCTACATACAAACAAAAGCATAAGATCAACAAATGTTGTGAGTTATTGGGGTATATTATTCTATATTGATATTGATATATGAGTTATTTATTTTATTAGTTTTAAACCTATTAACCCGGTTGCGTAGTAACAACTTGCCTCGATGAGGAATTTAATAATTAAAAGTATTGATAAAAGTATTGTATTAAATAAAGAGCACATCCTAAAAAAACGTCATAGTCACATTTAACAAGTTTCGTTTCATTTTAAGTTTAATTTATAATAAAATTTTTATAGTTTTCTATAAAAAAAATTTTCTTTCAACTTTATACTTAAGACTTTTATGAATGATCAATAAATATTTATCAATATATTTTCAAAACGTTTTAAGTGTGACTACTCTGTGTAGTTGAGAAAGTTTTTAAATTATTCGAATTCTTTAATTTGAAATTACCATGATTTTGTCCGCGTATTATGCCCAAACAAGGGTTTTAGTTTTATAATTTTTTTTGCTACAGGTATTTATAGAGTTCAAAGAAACTTTTCTCTATTTTATATAATTTTTAAAACCTTTTTTACGACCCTTAATAGCGAAAATAAAGAACACCATTTCTTTAAATAATTTTTGCGTAACCGCGTTAACTTGATTTTAGTTAAAATCAAGTTAACGCGAAAAAAGTACGTTAACCCACTACAGATCTTAGTTCTAGTCTGTTCTGAGACATATTAATTATATATAGTTGTCAAAATATAACATTTTTATCAATTTTTGCAAAAAATTTAAAAATTCCGACCAAGAAAGAGCTCTTAATGAAGAAAAACTGCGAATGAACGATCATAACAGATCATATTATTAAACTATGATGTTCATTGCACCTAAACATTTAGGAGATTTGAAAAAAAAAAAAAAAAGAAATTCCGGTCTGAGTTTTTTCGCTTCAAACATTTTTATTTTATTGGTTTGGTTTATTCATGGTCAAAAAAAAAATTACAAATTGTTGACAAAGGCGGCACACCAGGCCTCTCTGTTATGAAAATGCAGTTTTTCAATTTCAGCTATAGTGAAGATGCCGGAGCAGAAAGAGTTCGTGCTTGAAATTATTCCAGCTCTTTGCGTCCAACGCATTTTGGGTTAAAGAATTCCATAATTTTTCAACACCATTGGTGAAGAAGTTGTTTCTTTCAGCGCAGTTTCGGACAAGTTGTGCTTTTAGTTGTTAAGTGTGTCCACGCGGCCGAAAACCGTCCTTTAAAGATTCCGTGTTTGATCGATGTTGAGGAACCTGAAAGTTAACTTTATCAACTTTGCTCATGATTTTATATTGCAGGATAAGATCTCCTCTTTCTTGTCATTCAGTTAGTGTTATCAGGTGAAAGTTTGATAGTCTTTGAGTATACGGAAGGTGTTTCAGGGTGGCAATATGTTTTGTGGCTCAATGTTGAATTTGCTTGAGTTTGGATATGTCTTGAGCTGAAAACGGTGGCTTGTACTGCAAATTCTAGATGTGGGCGAACGTACAAAATATACAGTATGCGCCATAATGCAGAATTCGACCTCGAAAAGCTTATAAAACGGCAGCAATTTTCGTTGGACTTATGATCTTTTTTTTTTTCTTTTAATTGAATTTCAAAATATCTTACAGACGCTGTGATATTTTAAAATTGCCTTGAGTACGAGGTTTTTTCCGTGTTAAATTTTCAAGTGTTTAGTAATCTGGAATAATAAGTGTTATAATATAAGAAAAGGCGTACTAGTAATACTTGATTCAATTGATACACCACGGTGTATCAATTGAACTTGAGATTCGTTTTTGTGTAAGAAATGTATAATATAAATAGATGAGAACTTCTGTGAACAATAACACAGGGAACCAAAAAAAAATTTCGGTCTGCTACCTGAGAAAAAACCTGTCAGTCTGACTAATTCTGACATACTGATTACAGTGGTGTAATCAGAACATTTGTATCACATCAGGTTTTTGAGTTATATCACTTTTACATTTTTGGTAATAAGACATGTTGTAGCTAGCTTTTATATTGTTTAATATTGTTGTACACTTGTTGTGCTGTGTACTTTTTTTTTAAATGTTTTTTTTTTTTATTTTAGACTGATTGTGTAGTATTTTCAAAACAATATGAAGAAAGTTAAAAGGGGTTACTTGAATTATCCAGACTATTTCTGTTGTATCCGTGGACATCTCACTCTCCGTGATCAGCGGAAACACGTTACAAGAAAAGTGAAGATGCCTATCATCACTAGTTTGGCGTCAAAGTATGTGATCAAGGCAGAACCTAGGTGCCATTAATTTGCGGCAGTGTTTGTTTTGTGGGGCTCACCCAGTAGCTAAATGGCAAAAGAAAGTCTATGCCGTTTGCAGTACCAATGATATGGCGAGAGCCAAGAGATCATCATTCTGACTGCTACTTCTGCATGACAAATATTGCTGGATACTCCAAGAAAAATAAATCAGCAATTCATTATCCAAAGCTCTGCTTTGAAACCTGTTCCACACAATGAACAAAATCCAGTTCCCAATCCTCCAATATGCCTTGATTGCGAAAGCAACGATGATGAAGAAAAAAGTCACAGGGAGCAGGAGAGTAATGCATATAAACCTATAGATGATAAAAAGATACCTCATCTTATTGGCCAAACTCTTATTGAACGATTTAGTGAGGGATCTGCGGTTAACGAAGAAGAAGGCAGAACTGCTTGGATCTCGTTTACAACAATCGAATTTGTTACAAAGCGGAACAACAATTTCACGTTTTCATAATAGGCATGTACAGCTTGCTAATTTTATGACAAGAATGACAGTATCTGTTATTGGACTGACATTAACGGTTTAATGAAAGAACTGGACTGTGAGTATACTCCAATGTACGATATAAGTCTTTTATTGATTCTACCAAAATACTACTTCTCCTTCTTCACATAAAGCTTGGACTGTTCAAAAATTTTGTGAAGGCTCTGGGCAATGATTCGGGTGGCTTCGCATTTTTCTTCAAGAGAAGTTTAAGACCACTCTTACACTAGCGAAAATAAGTGCGGGTGTGTTCACCGGACCTCAAATTCGTTAAGTAATTCGTGGTCCCACCTTCAAGACACAGCTGCAGCCTGCTCAGTTGGCAACCTGGGATGCATTTGTGGCTGTGGTTTTTAACTTTTTGAGACACCACAGGTCTGAGAACTATGAAGAGTTGGTTTAAAGAGTACTAACAAAATACAAGGATATGGGATAAAAATTCACTTTTTGCACTCCCATCTAAGTTTGTTCCACCCAGTCTATGTGCAGTCAGTGACAAACAGTGTGAGGCATGATGGGCAATTTTTATTGGTTTTTACAACGAGAGTGTGACACAAATTACAAAAGAAAATAAACATCATCTAATTATTTTTGATTTCAAAATGTACTGTATTATAATTGCATGAAGTTATTTGTACATATGATACATATGATAACTATTGGATTAGTTGATAACTGTTGGATTGGTTTTAGTTTGTTTTTTTATTGACTTTAATTGTTTAATTGATTTAATTGTTTAATTTTGTTTTAAAATTAAAACTTTTTTTAAATTATCAAATTCAAACAAAAAGGCAGTAAAATCAATGTTTACATATTAACACTATATATAATAATACATAATAATAATAATAATAATAATATATAATAATAATAATATATATAAATCCAAATACAGTTTTTTTATTATCATTTTTTTTTTTTTTTTCTAATCTAACTATTGAACATTGAAACTATTTTATATTATGAATTTGTTTTTTTTATTTTTAACCTATAGAAAGTCCTAATAACACTAAATTAAGACGATACTCAGGTTCTACAAACCAATACGAAAGCGAGAGGACTTTTAATAGAACTGTTAAAGACTGCAATTGTGAATGTTATCCGGAGCACTATCATGAAGAGATTTGATAAAATAAGGAGTTGCAGACCATCTAGATTGACATAAGAGTCGTCAAAAAAAAATTTACAGTTGGCTGTCTTTTTTTTTGTGAAAAATAAATATTCTAAATATGCTAAAACTATCATACTGCATGCTTAGGGAGCTATCAATATCCTAACAATATTGACTCGTTTTTTACAAATAAACGCCACCATTTCCGCGGCTTCGTTTGAGTAGATATCAAAGTTAGTGAAAAAAAGCGAAAATTCACTCTTGCTTGATCTCCATAGCAATAAACATAGCGATCTAAAATATTTTAATCAACGTTTTCTATATCAACCTTGTGTTACGAATTTTTTTTGTACGCTGCTGCAGTTAACTATACTGGAGAAAAGTTGTTTCCGAAAAGTTGTTTCCGAAAGATTGTTCCCAAAAGGTTGTTTCCTACTTTGATGCACTTTAATAACGTTGATCAATCTAATACAGGACATAGCCGTCTATCAAGTCATTAAAAATGTATAAATGATGTTTAATATTTAATTACCCATAAAAAACTTTTTTCGAGTTTATTTTTAAAAACAAACCTAATGCAAGCGATTAAGTTATTTAAAAAAAAGTTAAGTAGAAAGCGGCTAAAGTCACTTTCTAATTTATGAGCCACAAGGGACTAAAAGCGGCTTTATGAAAAACTATTTGAAATTAAGGAACTAAAGGTAAACAGTAAATAATGATATAGTTGCTTGTGTATTTGCTTCAATATAAAATGTTCTTCCTAGAAAAAAAGCTGAAGATGTTGAGAAAATCTTCTGAGACTAAAATTAGATTATAAACATAAACTTGATACGTTTATATTATTTCATGACCGAATGGACAAAGTTTTTATTAATTTCAATTAACGGTATTATTCTCATCAGAATTTGGAAGTAAAAATTTGAATGATAAAAAAAACTCAATCGGAGGCAACTGTTAAACATCTGATTGGTTTAAGTATCATAATTTAACAATTTGTAATTATTGTATTTTGAAATTAGAATATTGAAGATTACAATTTATCAATTATGTATATCATAAACTGTGGTTGGTGTTCGAAAAAAATGTTAAAATAAAAATCTGTAGTTGCACATGCATGGCTGGAATGTGTCAAATTTGCAATCTTGGTGCTGCATTATTTGATAGAATAGAAGCTGCCGATAAAAAAACGGTTTGACAAACCCTTTATGTACAAATAATTCAAATAACTGGTTGCCCACGAATTGCAAAAACTTTTTGATGTTTAAGAAAGATAACTTTCAGACATGGAACACTGTTCAAACTTTTGATTATTTGAATAAAAAAAAGTTTGAAAACTTTTAACTAATAAAATTTAAAACTTGTTACCATGGATATAAATTTATTTTAGAATATTAGTGGCATAAAACTCTAAATTCTTTTCTTAAAACAAATTATGACCCTTATCCCTCGAGTTAGAGGGGTACAAGTTTTAGGTTTTTTATTGTTCCCGGTCTCCAACCACAGAAATAATTTAAAAAGCACTCTTGTTTGATATAAGTATAGACATACCCAAGTATGAAGTTTTCTTTATGTCTGAAAGTTGTCTTTTTCAAAGAATATTTGCCGCAATCCCATGCTGAGACCATCTAAAATTAAAGACCTTGAATTTAGATGAGAAGAATTTGGGCAAAGAGGTAAAAAGAAGCAAAAATTGGTAGCAACACCAAAAAAGAAATGTAAATATCTATCAAGAAATAAAGGTCTATTTTATATCAATGATTTTGCATCTGCTCTAGAAAAATTCAAGTCAACAAACATTCTGTTTCGAGTCTTAAGCAGATATATATATATATATATATATATATATATATATATATATATATATATATATATATATATATATATAATTTAAAAAATACAAAAAATGTTCCGAAGTTATTTATCATTTGTAGTGGGTGTTTCATACTTCAGTCTAATCTGTAAATACGTTTTTGTTTTAATCTATAAATACTTTTAAATATAAAATTTTAAAAACAAAAACCTTGCAGCAAATAACACTTAAACTTACCTTACGGCAAGGCTTTGGAGCAAGCTCAAAAGCTGTTTTAAAATTTTGTCTTTGTTGCGTAGTTAAAATTGTTCTCGGTCTTTTATAACCATTGTTTTTCTCGTAACTAGATGGGCTTGTAGTTGACATGCTATCTGACTCATCGCTGCTACTAAATACGTCAGCTAACAAAAAGAAAGGAAATTTTAGCTATAACTATCCTTTATTTTAAAAACTTTCAAAATGGGGATTTGTGAAAAGTAATAACCTTTACTAAACGGCATAAAAACCTTTTTCTCAAGTTTCAAAAAAATTAAAAAAAAGTTAAATCTATTAAACCTGATCGACGCCAAAAAATTAACAAAGCGTTAAAAATATATGAAAGGCTTATTTAATAAAACGGGGAAGAAATCAACTAGATCTTTAAGGCGACGACACACGTGACATTTTTAAATAAACTAAATGCTTGGCCATTTTATTTTTAAGTAGTAGTCGACGCGTTTAAAGATAAGCGCCTCCCATTGTTTAAGCACCACCCTTAAATAAGTGCTTGCGTCATTATTAATTAAATCTATTAGTTGGTTTTTTTTTTTTTGAATCATACGAGTCGTATGCCATTTCACTCAAATTAAGGTTAGCAAAGGCTAATGTAAAGTATTTATATTGCGTAGTATTAATAATAGATAGTTTAAAAATAGACGGGGTTTGAGGTTATTTTCACTTTCATTTTTCTTCATATATGCATTTGTATACGCATGTGTAAACCTAGACAAAACTACTAACCATCATGTTTTATGTCGTCACCATCATGTTTTGTTTCGTCATTATCACAAATATGCTCCGTATTAAAATCAGCTTTACATAAAAGTTTTTGATTTTTAAAAACATATTCTTCGCCTTTTTCTAACATTTTCCCACAATCTTGACACTTGAAACAATCTATGTGAAACAAGTTAGTATCAAGCACTTTCATGACAATTGAATTGGGTGCAATGATGTTGCTACAGGCCACACATTTTATTCCAAATAAGCTAAAATTTTGAAAAAGCATGAACTAAAATCAAAATTAAAAAAGCAAAATAAATAAATTCTAATTTAAATAAATTATACAAAAACTAAGATTTTGCAAATGCTCATTTCGCTGTTTTTGAGTTCAAGTTAAACTGTATTGCGCAACTTTATGATATAAATAGTTTTAAATAATTATTTGGAGTTTACACTTGCACATTATGTATTCGTAGCAGCTATATATTGTTATGGTAATTGCATTTCTATGAAACAATTTTGAAATCATTTATAAGGACGTCAGAATTTAAGGCTATAAAAATTTTTAATTTAAATTCATTTGTGTATTTGGTTAATAACGTTTTATTTGCCCTTCATTCAACGTCTTTACCATTTTATTTGCATTTATAGGATGCAAGGTATGCCTAAAGATGCGTATTTGTACGCAATTTGATGATATCTGTTTAAATTAAAATTACCTTTTTTCATCTATTTTTTTCCTTTTCTTATTTCTCTTTTTTTTTGTATAGAAATTTTATTTTGCAATTTAACATTGCTTTTATCACGTATTTTAACAAAGATTTTTTTTTTTGCCGATATTTCTACAAAACTTTATATTCTATTTCTTTTTTATATCTAAATTTTATTTATTTCTATACTTTCTGAATAATATTTGTGTAATACAACATTTGTCTAAATATTCTTTAAGTTTATTTTTTTATTTATTATATTTACTTTTGATATACAAGTAAATAAAGATTTATTTCAATTTAGAAATTTTTTTAAAAGTTGTGAAAATTGTAAATTGGTCAACCTTTCCAAACTTTTCTATTATATTAAATGACGATGGCCATTCGGCCATCATACTTATATGACGATGGTCTGCTTCCTTTTGTAAAAAATTTTTTAAAAAAGTTTAAAAAAAGTGTTTTTTCTAATATATCATTTTTTTTAATATCTTTTCTGACATAAGTCATTTAAAACAGATTAAACATGAGATAAACCTATTTAAAATTTTAAATTCTCTATTTAAAAAAGAGAAACAAAGCTAAAGATTTTTTTATAGTTTTGATAAAAAATCAAGCAATCGATTATAACTCAAAACATTGGCAGCTTTACCTTCTAGGCAAAATCTCTTGTAATCGTCCTGTCGCGTAAAATCTATTAAACGATTTCATATAATTAATTTTATTTGAATGTTGCCGGGCTTTTGTTTGTTTTTTTCTGACTATTTTTTTATTTTTCTCACTTTTGTAATTACCTAATATATTAATACCTTCAGATTTTCAAAATTAGTTTCAAAGTTTATAACTTACACTCATAAGCAATATTAAAAAAATTCGACGGTGCTTTGAAACTATTAAGCAATTAATTATGGTTTTAATAATGTAATTACTATCAAAAAAAATTTGCCAGAAGTGTTACAATACACATTTTTTCACAGGATATTATTTTTTATGTTGAGCCAATAATTAATTTTTTGCTATACGTTAATCCATTTATTTTTATTTTAATGTGAAAAGTTGCAGCCCTCTAATCGTTTTTAAACCTTGTTGTAAAGCCGTATAATTTTGTATTTACTTCTTTTTTGTTACCAATTTAAAACATTTTAGAACAGCCAAACTGCCTCTAAAAGCTTTTCTCCCACCCCTCGCTCAAAGTTTTAGAAAGTCAATGTTTTATTATACGACTGCCGTCGTCTATACGATTGCCGTCGTCATTAAAATATGATCATTGTTATTTTCATCATGATCGCCATGATTGACTACAAACCAATTCATTAAAAATTTCACTAATTTTTAAGAAATTTTTTTTTTTAAAAACAAAAATCTTTTCATTAATGATAAAATATAACGGGAAACCATTATAATAGAAATAAAGAAAAAAAAAAAAGATTTATAAGATTGTGGCGATAGTTACTCTAACAATCATTTTGGAGTGAAATTATGTTTTATTGTTATGCAGCTAATTTTCAAACAACAAATATAACCTGAACTAATTTTTATAAAAAATCGTATAACGTAATTAAGTGAACGACTCGTAAATTGATTTGCGTTATTCATTTTATAAAATCATCACACCAATTGCTTGATACATTTTTTTATGATGTCATTTTGTTTGTTAAAAAACCTTTACAAACATAACATAACTACTAAAACGTTTGGCAATTAAAAATCCATGGTTCTGCATGTCTAACGTAAAGTGGTCAATTAAACTTGTTTAATCCAACTTTATTTACTCAAAAAAATTAAAAAAAACTGATAGCAGTTTCTATATTTAAAGGAACTGTCTTGGCAACTCATTTTTTTTATTTAAATATCATTTTTAGTTTTAAAAAAAAAAGAAAATGAAAACTTTAAAATGTTACAAAAAAATAAACTAACCGTTTATAGTCGTACTTGCAGAATATACCACCATCTTTTTTGTAACATACTCGGAAGAGTTTTTCACAGCATTCGCGGCATTTTAGGCAACATTCATGCCAGTATTCATTGCCACCAATGTTTAACAAGAAGCTATCTAAGATTGGACTTTTGCATTCGTGGCATAAAAAAGAATTTTGCATCATTCGAAGGTTTAAATATTGCGTATTAGTTAAAAGCTAAAAGAAAGAAACAAAGCTGGAAAAAAAAAGTTTTTAAAAATATTAGCGCAATTAACTATCAATTTTTTGTCAAAAAGTGTAACAATAAAATTTCACATAAACTTAACAATTTTTAAACATTTTTATATGCTAAAAAATGTTTGTACCAAACCTAATTTTAAACATCTTAAGACTTAACCGCGATTTAAAAGTTTAAGTTAATCGTTAAATAAAAAATGTCTGGATCTATATCCCTGACAGAAAAATATAAAATTTTCTGTTCACTAAGGAGATTAAATGCTGTTTCGACGTATTTAACAGACTTCTGTTTTAGGTATCAACGGCGTCTCTGTGGCAAATTTGGGTATCATTGCAGTCTCTGGATTGGTTTACATCTGTTTAATCAACAGTATAGATAAAAATAAACTTCATACAACAATGTGTTAAAGTTGTATTTATTTTGCTATATTAATTTTATTTTATAAATTTATATATGTATATATATATATATATATATATATATATATATATATATATATATATATATATATATATATATATATATATATATATATATATATATATGTCTATATATATATATATATATATATATATATATATATATATATATATATATATACACACATATACATATAGAAATGTATATACATATATATATACATATATATATATGTATGTATATATATATATATATATATATATATATATATATATATATATATATATATATATATACTTATATTTATATATGTTGCAATAAATAGAGTGCTTGATATTTTTAAAGAACATTGCAATAATAAATTTATATGGTATCTTTGTATAATAAAATAATAATAATAATTGTGTCATTAATAAGTAAATAAATTTATACATTATAAATGATAAAATGCGCCCATCAAAAATTAAATTACCTCTACTTAATGTTTAATACTTCCAAATATTTGACAGAACATGACGGTAAAAATGTTCGCTAAAAAGCCTAAAAATTATAATAAACAATTTTGATAGTAACTTTTAAAAACAAAACTAAAAAAATATGGTGGCTCTAAATTTTTAATTTCATGTTCATTGTAAAAGACGAAGAAAATTTATTTTAAACAGAAGTTGTAAGTTTCATAAAACAAAAATTTTTATTAAATAACAAATATGATTCTATTAAACTTTTTTGTTTACTCCTTGGTTTATATTTGAGTTTTGACAAGAATAGCTGCAACATGTGCTCAATCTATCAGTTTGGTGTTACACAACCAAATGTAAACAATGTTTCTGCTAGACAGTAACTATTCTCGGAATATTTATTCTTAGAAGATAAGAAACAAACTTTCTAAACCAAAATAAAAAAAATCAGTTGAAACATACTTTATAACACAAGTCTTCTCCAAAATTGTTTTCCCACATGAGCAAAATTTAGAGGTGTAATAATAAAATTTAGAGGATATATATATATATATATATATATATATATATATATATATATATATATATATATATATATATATATATTTAAACAACTTTAAAATGTATTTTACAAAATAGAGAGCTCAATGTTCTTAAAAGAACAGAGCAATTATAAATTAGTAGAAAATCACTTAACAAAAATTGAAAAATGAAAAAAGTTTTTGTTAAGTGATTTTCTACTAATTTATATATATATATATATATATATATATATATATATATATATATATATATATATATATATATATATATATATATATATATATATACGCACGCGCACATATAAAAATACAAAATTCAAAGAGCTTACTTAATTATATTTAAAAAATTACATATATCATATATTATACACAACATTTTTGCAAAAAGCAAATACTTCATTATATATATAACAGTCTTATGTCCAAAACACGTGTTTTTATAATTTATTTGTCGCCAAATAAATGTCTAAATATAAGACCTGTTCAAATTTGTGCTGGTAAAAGATTTAAATTGAAGCTTTCTATTATAACAATTACAAACTAAAGTTTTAAATATAATGGGAATAAAGGGAAAAAAAATTACTCGATATATATTTTTATTTTATCATATTGAAGTATTTATACATGCACTTACATGTAACTTTATTTTATGCTTTTGAACATGTCTTTATTTACGAGCAATTAACTAAAAAAGTTTTTAAAAATAATTATACATATTTTTTTATATATTATAAATGCATTTAAGATGTATTTATAGTAAAACTGTTAAATATTTAAATTTTATTGAAGTTTAAACTGCTATTTAAATTGTTAAAATTTGAAAATACTCTGTAGTTTTGTAAAAATATTTTTAAAAACTTAAAGTCCTTGAAATACCGATAAGTTACTAATTATAATTTTTTATTTAATTAACGGTTGTTTTTTTTAAATTGCAAAATGTTTATTTATTTTACTTATCAAGCAGCTTTTTTAAATACATCTTTAAACATTCTAAAAATACATTTAAAGACATTTTTAATATAATGAGAAATATTATTAAGAAATTTTTTGATCTTAGCAAAAGTTTTAACTTTGAAGTGGCTCCTAGAGGGAAGTATGAATCCTAATCCTAATTTTAGCCACAGTGAAATCCTCGTGAGATTTCCATGAGATCTCCGTGAGATTTCAGTGAATCTTGGTAAACCCAAATAAAAAATGGAAAAAGGTGAAAGTTACTTTTTTTATAAATTTTCTTTTATCAAGTTGTTTAGTAAGTTTTCTTAAAATAAATATTTTTATACGGTTCTGCAATACACGCACTGTACTTTGTCTGCAGCTTTCTATAAAGAGGTTGCTTAATAGAAAGTTTTGCAGAAAAGCTAATAACTTGAACCTTGGCTAAAGAAAACAAATAAGGGGGCCCCTTATTTGCCTTTTTAAGCCAGGGTTTAAATTTTCTAAACTCCTAAACTTCAGGTTTTAGTAGAATAGACGTCAAAAGGATTATGAATATAGAATAGACGTCAAAAGGATACACTGCATCATCATGTTATATATTTATGCATCATGTTGTATATTTATGTACCATATTGTATATCTTTTGATTATGATGTATATCTAAAAAATATTTGGTTTTAATTTCATTTCTGCCTTAAATTATCTTATTTATATTGCAGTTAGTTAAGTTTAAAATAGACACTATATCATCAAAAGGTGTCTATTTTAATCTTAATTGCGGAACAAAAATTTTAAATATATTTTACTTCTTTTGAAGCTTTAAAAAAGAATAAATAGTTAAACATAAATTTTTTCTCTTGTGGTTTGAAAAAACAGGTTAAATAATTGGAAAAAAAGTACAAAGTAACTGGAAGAAGCAAAACAAAAAAAGTTTTATAAACATAAATTTCAAATTTCAAATTTTTATAAAAACTTTATAAAAATTTTTTATAGCTCAATAAAGAAAAGAATTTAGCTAATAGCAAAATTTTCTTCTTTACCTAGTTACACTTGGTAATGACAAAAACACAAATTATACCCACAATATAAAAAAGTTAATTTAAAGAAACTCATACTTTTCTAAATATTCTCAATAACTTTTTTTGAAAGGCTGGTAATTTTTTAGTTATTAGATGTGTCAGATTATGATAATCTTGAATTTTAGTGCCGCTTTTAAGCATGGTCACCAGCAGCATTTGCTGGCGACAGAGAGGCTATTTAGTCAAAAATAAATTTAATGAAAGTTACTTTCATTAATTTTCACAGCCTGACTTATTTCTATTTATAAGTTTTAAAAAAAAAAAACGCACGATTTATAATTTTGTTTCCTATCGTTCGTGCATAGATATACGAACATATAAGTTTACTAAATTTAAACCATGTTTTAACGGATGACAAAAAAAAAATCTAAAACTAAACTAAAGAAATAAATTATACAATAAAGTGTATAACACATCTTAGTTAGCATGAGAATTTTTAAATGACCTTGTAATAAATGTTTGTTAATTTTAAAAAATAGTTTAATCAATATTCTTAAACATGTGACAATTGACCATGTACAAAGAAAGACAAGAAATAAACTCTAGTTTATTAAAAATTTGAAAATAAACATGAAAAATATCTAAATTGAGCTAACTGAATTTAAGCAACAAATACTCTCTTACAGATAAAAATGTATGTGTATTGCATCTACCATCAATTAAGTTTCTTTACAAAGTCCAGCGTTCATTTTATAAGTACTGCATTATATAATTATACCCAGTTCATACTGATGATAAAACACGTTTTATTTTAAACGAGTTTTATATTTTTAACGTTATAAACTGTATATAACAACAATGAAACAATATGGCGAGATTGGTTTATATTAACACAATCTCGTATTTTGACGTCAAAAATCATGACAAAACAACCTGACAGCTGGTTTTTTTTTTACTTTATACAGCTTTTCGCAAAATAATTTAATATGCTTTAAAAATAAAACGTGTTTTAGCGTCAGTATGAACGGGGTATTATGACACGTATATATAAATAAACTATGCGTCTTAAAGTTGTAATGAACTAATAAAAATTTATATCTTTTAGCAAACTGCTACAACTCTTTTCTTTAAAGCGCTTAACAAAGCTTAAAAACAAAACTAAACAACTAAAAAGAAATTTTTTGTTAGCAAATAAATTACAAAGCAAGGAAAAAAAAAATACTTAAAATAGTCAGTTAAAAATACAGCTTTAATAGTCAAAGAAGACCTAGAACTTACTAAAACTTAATAAAACATTATAAACAACAAAAGAAAAAGATAAAAGAAATAAGCGAAAATAAAAAATAACAGCCTGCTTTATTTTACTCAATAAAAATTTGAATATACTCTGTAGTTATTCGCAATAAATATTTAGACCAACTACAGTCCAAAAGTAAAAAAAAAAAACAATCCAAACAAGTCGAACAACTCATTAATGTTACGAAAATAATACACAAAAATATTTATACTTTAAATATATACTAATATTTTAATCCAAGTAATTTTAACGCAAAAAAAATAATAACTTTGAACTTACTAAAATTACTTCAACTAATTTAGTTCGCTCAAAGTTTTCTCTAGGTCATCTACTATTAGTTATAACTAATGTAATGTAATATATTACAAGGTCTTAGTAAAATATTAGAAAAAATTATACATTTCTGATTATAATTAATATATATAATATATGTTAGTAGTAAAGACACAACCTTCACTGGAAGATCTAAACCGTGTCCGGAGCTAACATGATTATTGAACTGCTAATGGGTGAGTTAAAAAGAAGATAATAATTCCAACACGTTTTAACATTAACAACAGCATCGTCAACTAATTAAGAAAATTTCTCCTATTATCTTTATTATTTTGTTCTATAAATCTATGAAAGCTGGATTGTTCCTCAACCTTTGCCTGCAGTCTGTTATATGCTCTCACAAGAGTAACCCGGTGTTTAACGGTTTCATGTTAAACACCGGGTTTAACATGAAACCGTTAAAGTTTCAACTGTTAAACTCCTTACAATCTTTTAACCAGTTTTAAAGTAAGGGCTGTCAAAAGCTTTCACCATGCCCGAAGAATAGCAGCATCTAGGTGCCCCTCTAAGCATGTAGTTTTATAAGAAGTTTAAGTTAAAATTTTTAACTTAAACTTCTTATGTACGAACCATGTACGAAGGAAAACGTTTTTTAATAAAAAACGTTTTCCTTCGTACATGGTGCAATTGAAGTAGTTTACTCGGGGCATCACATAATATGTGATGCCCCGAGTAAATTTTTGTGGGCACTACATAATATTAAATCCTATGCGCACCACATAATATTAAATATAATAAAAAATAATAGTTTATAAAATATAATTAATAAAAAAAAATTATTGTAATGATAAAAAGTTTAGCTAATAATATATTTATAGCAATTTTTGTGTAAATATTTCATTCTCCTTTAAAACTTTGTTTACATTTAAAATAGAATACTTATTACTTTACAAGGTTTTCATCTTCCATTTGAATACATGCGTTTTCATTAGTCTTTTGTTGAATACATGCGTTTTCATTGGTCTTTTGTTTGCATAATAAAGTAAAGATTATTTTCTTATATAACGGTTATTTTGGAGATGAAACAAAGCGATGGAAAGTAGTTTTGATGTCACAATTTTTCTAGCTTCAAGAAATTTAGCGTTTAGGAGTAAGAATATTTTTTTTTTAATTTAAATTATATTTTGCATTATTTTATCTATAAATTAAAAATCAAAATTATAAGTTATAATTGGATATAAATATGGATTACTATTTTGATAACTTTTTGTTTGCAATTAGGATCCAATCAAAAATTGTTAAAAAATGAGAATTGAAACTTCTTGGAGCTTATTGCTAAGCACCAAGAAAAAGTATACAAGCTTATCAATTATCCTGGAAATCAATGGATTTATCGAGTATAATTTTTTAATTTCTCGAATAGCTCTAGAAGTTATTCGAGAAATTAATAATTCACCACGGACAGCACTCCCGGTTCGTCCCACAGCGGTAAAACTACTTTCGTTTTTCATTTTTTGCATTTCAATAATAATCATCTGTGAGTGGTTAAAGAAAGGTGCCCTAAACTAGAATAACTTGAAAAGAAGAAGGGGTTTGATATAACAAAGTTGATATTAAATGAGTTGGAAAAGAATGAGCTCGACATAAAAAATTGTCGGGGTCAAGGCTACGACAATGGCGCAGATATGGCGGGTATTTACAATGGAGTTCAAGCTTTGATTAGGCAGATCAATTCGCGAGCAATTTTTATTCCTTGCTCTGCTCACAGTGTGAACTTATGTGCAGTGCAAGCTATTGAATCGTCGGCTCCTGCAAAATCCTATTTTGGAAATATTCTAAAGTTATTTAATCTGTTCTGGTGCAGCCGAGTTCAAGGAAAATTCTTCCGGCCAATCATTTCATAAGTTTTCTGTTACACAATGGAGCTCAAGGGTTAAAGCAGTCAGGTCATTAGTAAAAAAGCCAAGAAAGATCTTGAAATCATTACATTGTTCAAAAGAGTTAGACTTTCCAGGCGAAAGTAGGAATGAAGTGCATTATTTAATTTAATGGTTGTATTCTTTTAAATTTTTTGTTTTTGCTATTTCTTGGTTTAAATTTATGATGGTAGTTAACAACGTTAGTCCTCAGCTTCAATCCACTCAACTCACTCTCTTCATTGTCTGAACCTCTTAGCTATTCAAAAAACACCCATATTTTAACGGCACAGTTAACTCCCGCCCGGTTTTTAATAATAAAACTTTGTGGTCAATAATATTTATCAGTTGAATAATTAATATCTATTTTATTAAAAATATCGACGTGAGAATACCAAATTGAATCCAAAACGAATTCAATCAAATTTTACAAATCTTGCTAACATATTTAACTGCAATACTTTAATTACTATCCAATTTCAATTTGTTAACTTTTTAGTTTGAAAGTTGTTTTTGCACAAATATGAAGTCACAAAAAGAATTTTTAAACTAACATCATAAAAAAACACTAAATCTCTGTGTAATGGTTTAAAGAATAGACAAGAGATATACTAAATGGTTTTATGCTTTAAAAAATAGACTTTAGAATGAGATATGCTAAACTAAATGGTTTAATGCTATAAAGAATAGACTCTAGACGTGAGATAAACTAAATGGTTTAATGGTTTAAAGAACAAACACGAGACTAAAATTATATCTAACAAAAAAAACTATTGGTCAACGTTTATTATTTTTAAACATTATTTTTAAACAATGATTAAATAACAAAAACAAAGTTCAAAAATTTTTACAACAATTTTATTTTATCAATTTTTGTTTAACTACAACTCATTATTTTCCATAACTCGTGTTGTTATGGAAACAACTCATAACCATTGTTTTCCATAACTCGTGTTGCAATGAAAACAACTCATAACCATTGTTTTCCATAACTCGTGTTGTTACGGAAAATAATGTTTATTCTCAATTTTGATTACAACCATTTTTTTATATGATGACATGAGTGTCTTTTTTTTGACAAATGTTCTACTCCTCATTGCTAGCAATTTTTAAGATTTCTGATACTTGATATTACCATTAGTTATTATTTCTGGCTGAGACATCGAGACATTGGTTCAAATAATAATCTTATAATAATAACTTAATCTTAATAATTTGTACAATAAAGTTTTCTAACAATTAATTTTTTCTTCTATTGTTAGTCTCATCAGAAGATCTCTCTCTCTCTCTCTCTCTCTCTCTCTATATATATATATATATATATATATATATATATATATATATATATATATATATATATATATATATATATATATATATATATATATATGATATATTTTATGCTCATCTAACGAGTATTTTGATGAGCATTTGGCAAGCAAGCCTGCTGACTTGAATTTATTTGGGGTTTTTTTCAGAAAAAAAGAAGAACACGAAGAATTATGATAAAAACGATTCCTATCCTAACCCAAAATCTTACATGATGTGACAGTGAACCTGAATCACTTTATTTTGATACTTTAAATCAAAAAAAGATAACGATGTTATTTATATCATTTAATCACAGTTGTAAAATAATTTTTTTTGCCGCATAAAGCTTCTTTAAAAAGCGGTCATGGTATGAGGGGGGGGGGGGGTTATGAAATCTAAAACATCTCAAACGAAAAGTTAATGTAAAAGTAAGAGAGTGTTTTAAAAACCGTTAATAAAAAGGATATCAAAAGACTATATCAAAAAGATGACTTTTATTTCCATCAAAACTCCGGGCTTAAAAGACTTGGATCTAGTCACACTTCAAATGACCATTTAAATTTTAAAGAATGATCATTAAGTTTTTAACTGATCAAAAAGTTAAATTTATTCATCTCGAAATGTGGACACTAAACCTAACAGATAATGTGACTATGGACTATTTTATACGGGGTTTTATATTAAATCAATCAAAACCACGAAAACCAAAAAATATTACTCGAATTATTCAGCCATGCTTTTTTATAAGTTTTCGAGGGAATTATTTTTTTAAAAATTTATAAATAAAGCATTAATGTCCTGGTCTAAACTTATGATAAGGGTCATCAAATAAAACATTTAAGAAAAAGAAAAATTAAGCATAAAAAAATATTGCTTTTTAAAAATATTTCCAGTTTAATGTCAATATTGCGTATTTCAAAGTTTGTTGAATTTCATTAAGTATTTTACTCTTCAAAAGTGCGATTTTTACCGTTTTATTTTGCATCAATTTTTTAAAACTTAACGTCTGACAACGTCATAGTTCCTGCATATCGGCAACAAAATGACTTAAACTAGAGAGCATTTCAGATGTAAATGAATAACATCTGACGTTGAAATATTATTCAAAAACTAAATTTAGTTTATTTTGCTGAATCCTTGAATGATAGTTCTTGGATTTTAAGTAGGGAATGTATACAGTCTCTTCTGTATTTAGAAACTTTTGATAATGATTGTAACGAGCGCCTTCCTATTATATTCAGTATTTTAATTAATGGATTATTATTTTCACACAACTCCATGCTGTCCCAGTGAGCACGGTACATTCTTTGAAAGTCGTAAGAACGTTTAAAATACTGCGTTAAATCTTTCTGAAGGTCTTAAGGACGTTCGAGGCTGCAAATTTAACGCAGTTATTTATAAACTTTGAAGCAGACATTTTCTGATTTGATAAAAGATTATTAGTTGGATAATTTAGAATTATATAAAAGTATAAATAAACAATATATAATATAAAACATAAAAATAGATAAACTTTGATATATATAATATAAAAATATTGTAAGTTATATAAAAAGTATATGAATAAAAAAAGAAAAGAATAAATATCAAATATTTATTTTGTTTTTAAATAATTAAAATTAAAACTTAACTTAAAAGTTAAAACTTTAACTACCGTTATTTTTTCGGCGAATTCATTCTTATTTATTGTTTTAATTAAAATCCTGTGTGATTTTTTACAGCTTTGCTTTAAACTGAACAAAAAAATACGTATACAAAACAACAACAAATAAAGTTTTATTTGCATAAAAACATATGTCATATATACAACTAATTTCTTGAATATCTCTTCACAGTCTCGAGGGTTGTTATATCACAGTCTTGAATGTTGTTACACCACAGTCTCAAGGGTTGTAACACCACACCCCTTTATTTGGAGGGGATAGCATTTTTAAAAGGAACCCTTTTAACCAGTTTGTTTATTTTTTATTGGTATTTTTAACTATACTATGCTAAAAGGGTCCATCCCGTAAGATCTTTTATAAGTATTTGCTAACAATATTAATAGTAGCTTTTCAAAAATCAAATAAATTTTATATAAAATTTGTTGTGTTAAAATTTTCTTTTAAAAAAATATTAAGGAACTTAGTACCTAGCAACCCGGATGGCTCACTATCTACGCAATTACAAAAAAAAAAGAATAAATATAGACTGTGTTAACCATAATTTGCTATTGTTACTCAAACGTGTTTGTTAAGGCGGTACACTAGTAAAAAGCACTTTTTAAATAAAAATTGGAATAAAGCCAAAAACTAATACTTTTCTGATGAAAAATATATATTTTTAAAAAATCTGAAATGAAATTTTTTTCCAAAACGTTTTTTACATCAATAATGGGTAAAAACTTGTCTAAAAAATGCCTAAAATTAAATAACTTTCTCTCTTGTTCAAACATTGTATATTGATGCTTTATAATATTTTATATCGGTTGACTGATAAATTTTTAATTTAAGAACTTATTTTCAATTTAATCACGAATTATTGAAAATATGCTTGAAACACGAAAAGTTGTAAAAAAAGAAACTGAATATTTTTTATGTAAAATCTTGTTCAATGTTCTCCTGGCAAAATTTTATATGACAGATCAGATCTAATTATATTTGTTTATGAATTCTTTGGCTACTAATCACAACTTTTTTATTTGTTTTTTAGATATATATAATTTTGTATTCACTTTTGCTTCATTTGCTTCACACGAGGTTTGTCAAACTATAATAGATGTTATGACTTTTATATACTCAGTCAAAGTTTAAAACACTCAAAATAACTTTACTCCCATCATTAAAATAAATAACAGCAGCGTAAAATCTCATTTTAACTATTTCTCTAATGACAAAGGTTTTTTGGAACTCTGGACTATATGATGGCATTCAAAGGCTCATTTAAATTTTGTGTCTTACCATGGAGTATATTTCAATAGTAGTTGATCGTCATGCAAACTTTTATAAACAGGAATTAGCAGGTTTTTAGTCTATACTAGATCTTGTCTAGATTAACTCAATTCGAATACGAATTCCACCAAAACTAGTTCGAACTGAGTTTGGTGGTAGATACTGCTTTTTGTTAAAAGAAGCCACTTTAACATTTTTGTTTCGTTGCTAAGGCGTTGTTAAGGTGTTGTTAAGGCGTCGTTTTGTAATTCTTGAAAAATGCAATTTTTAAATTTTTATGTTATCAAGCAATACAAGATAGTCATATCAAAAAAACTTGAAATAAAATGAGCCTACGAACAAAATTTTGACAATTAACTCCAAATTCTGTACTTTTTTATTAGTGTACTAGCTTGAAACATTTTCAAAATATTATAAATGTTTAAAAGTGATAAAATACTAGTCGAGGAAAAATGTTCTCAAACGTTTTTTATCTTTTGATGCTTTGTGTTACTTTAATGAATCGTTAAATCGTTTTTAAAATAAGCCATTTTATATAGAAAAACTAAAACGTAGTTAATGCCGTATAGCATTGCAAAAAAAACATCTTTCAAAGAATGTATTTTTATAAAATATAAACAAGAACGCATTAATATACCAAAATTTTTCAAAAACCTTGTGTATCAATTAAGTTTAGCATCCACTAAAAACATTTTAAAATTTTTAAAATGGTTTGTATAAATAGTATGCCGTTGTTAAAATTAAATTGAAAAGCATTGCCAAAGCTTTAATCACCAAAACTGTAATCGCCAAAGCTGTAATCCAAATTTATTAAGCAATTTTAACTTCACAGCCAAACAAAAATGTATTGACCAAATAATTGATAAAATAAATAAATGGTCACAAACTCGGGCAGGTAGAGTAACTCTGAGTTTGTGATGAATTAAAAAAAGTTATAAAAACAAAAGCACAAGTTGACGGACGTTTAATAAATTAGTTTATTAATTTCATTTTTTTTTTTAATCTTAGTTTATGATAAGGTTGTTCGCCGTAAACAAAAACTTACGAAAATTTTGCATTTTTATCTTCCGTATTTCAAGTTGCTATTGCGGAAGTTGTACTTGCGCAAATTCACTTTCCGTAACGCATTATACGAAAAAAAGAAATAATAATTATTTCGTAATAACCCTTTACGAAAAAAAACTTGCAAAACAAATCATTTCGAAAGAATATTTGCGAAACAGCTTCTCACGGAAGGAGCGTTTCGGAATGTGCGCTTACGGAATAGACTCGAAAGCATTCATTAAACTGTTATACAAAAAAGTGTTATTAATTATTATTTAAATAAAATAATGTTGTTAAATAATTCTTCAATAGTTTTTACATATATATATATATATATATATATATATATATATATATATATATATATATATATATATATATATATATATATATACATACATATATATATTTTATATATTTTATATATATATATATATTTTCTATTTTTTCTTTTTTTTTTTTCTATGTAATTTTTTTGTTCTTTAATCTTTACAATTTCGTAAAATATAATAGAATCTTTACAGAGTAAGTAAAATTAAAAAAAAAAAAAAAATTACAAAGTTACGTTTAACAAAAAAATATATAAAATAAAACTGTAAAGTATTAGAAATTACTTCAAAGAACGCGGAAAACTTCCAGAAGACCGACAGTCTTGTCATCAAGAAACCGCTATGCGTTACTAATATTTTTGGATGCTTTTATTTAAAATATGTTTATATTAAAAAAAAAAAAAAAAAAAATCTTATCGGTTTTCAGCAGAATGAGAATAAAAATCCAAAATGCAAAAAACAAA